>NW_010265726.1:0-277 GCF_000690775.1 Eurypyga helias
GTACCATCCCTCAGTGTCCCCAGTGACCGCAGTACTCCCGGTGTCCCCAGTGTCCCTAGTGCCACCAGTGCCTCTGGTGACCCCCAGTGTCACCCCCCAGTAGCATCCCTCGGTGTCCCTCAGTGTCCCCAGTGTCCCGAGCATCCCTGGTGACCCCAGTGTCCCTCAGTGTCACCCCCCAGTGTTCCCCCGTAGCATTTCTCAGCGTCCCCAGTAAGCCCTGGCTTTACCCAGTATCCCCAGTGTCCCCAGTAAGCCCTGGCTCTTCCCCGTGGCC
>NW_010265727.1:0-33065 GCF_000690775.1 Eurypyga helias
AGCCCCGTGCCGGGCTCAGCCCAAGGGACACTTAGAACCGCCGCTCCCCAGGGACGAGGTGCCAGACAGCCCCTCGGGCCCCCCGCCCCAGGCGCATCCCTGCTACCCAGCTGCGTTCCTGTAAGGCTGAGCCGGATGCAGGACAAGACGGTCCCACGGAGCATCCCAAGCTGCGGGGTTTGCTGCGGGGACGCGCTTGGCTTCACAGAGGCCGGGAGCCCGTGCCTGGCTGCCAACCCACGCCGGGAGGAAGGAAAGTTTCTGAGCACCAAAGTTAATTCCTTGTCCTTGTGCACTGTTTTTAAGGATGGCAGTTTTGAAATGGCAATAGCCACTGGTCCTTTATGTTTTGTACGGTAAAACCTCACGTTTAAATCTTTAATTGTGCACTGCGTTGTCACAAGATACTGAACAGTTGCCGTGTGGTCACACTCTTACGGAATTTACACCTATCGTGCCATCCGGCTGATGAAATACCATCTACGAGGACCGCGCTGGAATTACAGGCATGCTGTAAGTCACACAACATATAGAGAAATTGTTTAGATTACGAGAGCCAGTTTGGAGGGGGTAATGAATACGGCTATTATGACCCAAACCGTTCAAAATGTTATTTGTGACTTCTAAAGCATGCAAGCCAGTTATTGTCCTGCTTTTTAGCAGTTCACTGAAGGGGCAGCAGACACCATTTCACATTAAACATCGCGCCGATTTTTTTCATACTGGAGGCGAAACAAATCTAAGAGTATATTGTTAATTATCAAATATCTATTAGGCGAGGGACAGATGAGTTTGTGAGCCAAAGAATTAGCGTTTTCCCAAACACAAAGCTTTTTCAAATCTATCTAAATTAAGAAGTAAAAACCCGTTATGACACCAATTCCAGCTGCAGCGCACCAGGTTCACTTCCTTATCCCCACACCCACGCGCATTCTTGCGAAGATCGCACCAGCCACTTCAAACCATCACACCATACCGCTCCAGCGATCGCTCTGCGATGAACCGGGCTACGGCTGTGCTGGTGAACAAAATCATGAGTTCTCATTCCCCGGGCCCTGAGAGGGCAGGTAACACAAGGATGCTGTCACAGGACGGGGTAGCCCTGTTCATCCTGCCGGCTGGGGAGAGCCCCCGGCCGCTGCGGTTGCTCAGAGCAGCCTGGGCACTGCAGGGGAGCACAAGCCACGCAACACCAACCATCAGAGCCCGGCTCACGGCAGTGCCGTTGCTGCCTTTGGTTTGCTACCTTGGGCACGGCTCCGAGAACCGGAGTGTTTGCCAAGCGGCTGAGGAGAGGGCTGTGACGGGTCACTTGGCAAGAAATAAAATCATCCCTAGAGCACCCAGCCCTTGTTTACCCCGTCAGAAGCAAAAAGTTCCTACTAAGGTTATGAGCTTGGTTTGGTGCCAGCAAGGGGCTGCATCCGATCAGCTGCTCATCAGCATCCCGCTCAACCGAGCTAAGCAGCCATGGAAGACCAGTGAACTGGAGCTAAGCATGAAAACAAAAGGAAGATAGAAGCAATGAGAAGGACACATCACATGAAAACAACATGCAGAAAGCTGTGACTCCCCCTCAGGAAGACCAAACGTCAGAATAAGAGTCTCAAGCACAAGGAGTGCCAAGGCAAGAAAAGAGCAGCCACAGCACCACTGTGAGAAGACGAGCTTAAGGTTGCAAAGATTGTGGGTTTCATCTCCCTTTTTCATGGGGAAGAAAGCCAGTAATGGTTTATCAGTGTAAAAAAGGCACCCAAGAACAAGCAGGCATGTTCCACAGACGCTGAGGAATTGCACATAACCAAACTGTCTTGAACTCAGCCTGCCATGGGGAACTCGGACTCAACTGTGCTAACATTGTCACTTCCTCATTGAGACAAGAGTCTTGAGGTTCACGATTTGGAGCTCAGGCTTTTCCAAAACAGAAATCACTCCCATTTGCTTCCCATGCACACAACCACAGCTTCTCCTTTGCCTTTAGTGGATCCAGTTAAGAGCCCCGAGCATCAGGCTCTCCCGCCGCCCGGCTACGCCCGGTGGACTGAGTGCCCTTTCCCCAGGTACACACGTTTGTTGTAACAGCAACGGGCACCCCATCTGCTGAAGGAGAGCCCTTGCTGCAGGCTGAGACTGTCCTCAGGACAGGCAGCTATTCCCGCTTCCTCTGTCTGTCACCCTCTACTCACCATGTTCAGACAGGGAATTCCTCTTTCTGAGGAAAGAATCAAATTCAGCAGAAATGTGCTGTGCCACTGGCCAGGCCTTATGACCCAACCCAACAGGAAACTTTAATGAGCCGTATCAACGCAGAAAAAGGAAAAAAAGGAGTGGATCTGCTGAAACAACGTGGAGTTCACAGGCAAAAGGGAATTCTTGGTTGATCCAAAACTCCCAGCCTACAACAGCTTTGGATTTTGGCTGCCAACTTTAAAAAAACCCAGAGCCATCCTTACAGCCAGCACGGAATTAACAACATGACACCAACAGCGACAAGGTCAGTTTTGCATCATGTGTGTTGCTGGTGAAAACCCACAATATCAGGGTGCGGGCGAAGAGCTTATCCAGGTTACTTCAGCCAGCAGCCAAGGAGAAGATCAGAAAGGAAGGGAGGGATGATGCCACGCTGCAGACAGGCTTTTCACCTTGGAAACCTTAATGCTCCCAGAGCAAACAGCATAGACAGGCAATGTAGAACTGCAAAAGGACAAGTGCACCTTTAAATGACTTTCTAGAAAGTTAAATTCTTCACCACACCAGCCTTCAGACCACCTGGGGTTGGCTTCCCAAGCCATCGGGGCATCCGCACCTGCCTGGCTGATCCGAGGGCGAGCAGCAGCACCAGCTTGCAGCGACCAGTGAGGAATCCCGCTGGAAGGCACAGCCAACATGGGTGATCTGGTGGACGGCACAGACTACAAGAAAACAAACCTCACATCGTGTTAAGAGCGATAGTGGAATCCTTCCCACGTACCAATAGCACTGTAACACAGACGATGCATTAAGGAAGGATCAGTTTTTCTGGCAAACGTCTACCACTGCAGCTGACAGGGATATAAGGTCTGGAGCCATGTACAGAGGACTCCTGGACCAGCTCTGAAAACCTCCGCAGTGAGCTAGGGAGGCAAAGGGTTAGTGGCAGGCTTAGGATTTCATTTCTCACAAGCCATCCAAGATTAAAGGCACCTAATATCATGAGACAATAATCCTGTTTGCACTGCCTTCACTGGTTATCTGAGGGCCTTTTTATCACCTGCAAATGGGCCTATCCCAGAAAAACACTTAGCTATGTGATTAACCTTAAGCAGGTGATTAATCCCAGGGCACTCCATTGGATGGGGCCCTAGGACTCAGTAACCCAGATCCAGAAATGATTTTTTGCTGGGGAAGGAGAGGATTATAAATGCCATTACATCTTCGGTTTCCCAGCTTCAAAATTCCTCTGATACAGCTGTGATGTTTTAATATATTTCAAATACTTCAAGATTAAAAAAACCCCAATTAAATCACAGAATGGTTTGGGCTGGAAGGGACCTTAAAGACCATCCAGTTCCAACTCCCCTGCCATGGGCAGGAACACCTTCCACTAGACCAGGTTGCTCCAAGCCTCATCCAGCCTGGCCTTGAACACTTCCAGGGATGGGGCATCCACAGCTTCTCTGGGCAACCTGTCCCAGTGCCTCACCACCCTCTCCGGGATGAACTTCTTCCTGATGTCCAATCTAAACCTCCCCCCTTCCAGTTTAAAGCCATTACCCCTTAGCAATGCTTTTTGCATAGCTCGTGCCTCCTGTCAAAGCAAGGGAAACCCCACGTATCGGGGTAATCTGCTCAGCCATCGCTCCTCAGCTATTCACACAGCCAGCCAGCACTTCTGGCACGCTCAGAAGCCCAGTTGTGGCACCAGGACAGTTACGAACACGGTGCTGGGCTGGACAGGGCAAGAGCAGCCGTTTGGACGCAGTAGCTATGGCTGTTAGGCCCCAGGTGCCATCTGTCCTGCCTGCTGGCTCCCGTCACTTACGGGTAGACTGTCAATGGGCAGCTACTCATCGCTGGCCTCTGTGAAGGACACAGACTTACCCAGGATCGCAGGGCACGGCTCCTCGAAGGTGGGAGGAAAGCCAAGTCCAAGCACTGCCTTTCCCAGAAGGGCCCCAGCCGGATGCGGGCACTCAGCTCAGTGGGCTCAAACATTGCTGTGCTTCGTGCCAGCGCCGCTTCGCCCCTTGTGTTCACCCGCCTCATCTCCTGGGGATGGGACACGGCAGCCACTCTGTGTCCACAGCTGCTGGTGCATCCTGTGAGCTCCACCAGCATCTGCCTTCATGGAAGAGCATCCAAAGGGCTGCAGGGACCATGGGTGAACTCCTCCTTGCACTAAGGGTCAGCCAAGTAGCACTATGAGGTACCACCAGTAATGGTGAATCCCCCT
The DNA here is from genome assembly GCF_000690775.1 of Eurypyga helias. Taxonomy (NCBI): domain Eukaryota; kingdom Metazoa; phylum Chordata; class Aves; order Eurypygiformes; family Eurypygidae; genus Eurypyga; species Eurypyga helias. The sequence goes on from NW_010265727.1 coordinate 4,433, forward strand.
GACATACCACGCTACCCCTAGCACAGCTATAAGCCTGAACACGCCCCACTCTCCCGAGCTGCTCCAGCCCTCAGAGCATCTTCGCGGCCACCTCTGAACTTGCTCCAACAGGCCGATACCCTTTGTAAGAAGCTGTCCTCCCTAGACGACCCCAGCAGCTCCAGCACACACACTGAGGAAGTACAGAACACGTTTGACACTCTGCTCACCTCCAGTACTAGGAAACCATCACCATGGGTACAGGAATAAAACCTACCAGCTCACCATGTAAACCGGAGAAAAACCACCCCACTGCAGCCTCAAAACCCACCTTACACAAATTTCCCTGAAGTAAATCCAAGTACAATCCGAGCAGCACTGTGGATAACGCAGTTCAGACCATCTGGAACATCTTGCAGGAAGTGCGGCCGCAGTAAGAGCTCACCGAATTTGTAGTAAGCTTCACAAGAGTTCTTCCTGAGCCAGTCTGTAGTGTAGTAGTTAACGAGGCCTCCAACTGTTGGACCCTTTAACTGACACAACAGTTTAGGGGAAGCTCCAGCACCGCCGAGTTTGAGAAAATATTGCACAAGGTCTTTCAGAGATGCCCAGGAATCTAAGTTTTGAAGCTAAAACCACTGAAAAGCCAGAGACGAAAATGAAGAGACCGTTAAAGACACTGATCAACACTGATCCCAGCTCTGTGTCAGACCATTTAGCAGTTACTTCCATAAAAACAGAACCTGCTGAAGAACTGAACAGCTCGGACAAATTCACCTACGCAGCGCCCAGGAGGACTGAAGAGACAAGAACGGCATTGGGATGCAGAGATACACAACCCGAGTAAGCAGAAAAAGAGTGAGACACCAGAAGATACTTACTGTGAGGCTGGTCAAACACTAGGACAGGTTACCTAGGGAAACTGCGGAGTGTTCATCCTATGGGATATTAAAGCACAACTGGACATGGTCCCGTACAACTTGCTCTGACCCTGGTCAAGCTGGAGGGGTGGACTAGGGCTCCAGAGGTCTCCCCAAATCTTAAGTATTGTGCGAGTCCGTCCTGATAACTGCCATGATGTAATGACAGCCTGTATTCAGGAGGGTACTTCAGGATGTGCTTAAATTTATTCATGAACCCTGCAAAAGTCAAAGGAGTTGCACCAAGGAGAAGCACGAACTTACTTGCGTAGCTCTAAGCACATCCTCCTTACTTACTGCAGTTAAGAAAAACGTACCCACAGGCTTAGACAAGTACCCAGTCCCTTTCTGAAAGGCCTTTGTCTGTTCCTTTGCACCTAGCGCTTGGTGTCGCTGGGTTTTTTTGTGCTCCATTTACTTAGCATTATATTCTGATCACACTTCCACACTGAAGCCCTGTCACTAATGCACACACAGGCAAAACCGACCAGTTTCTCATCACGTGAACTGAAAAGCCTCGTAGCAACTTGGCAGCAGGCCAACACCATTAGCAAACTACTAGGAAAGCAGAAGTAGCAGCTATAGCCATTAGCATAACGAACCTGGAATCACCACTCCAGTACCATGTCCGCAGAACGATTCCTAAAGCCTTCCAGTTTGCTTCGTTTTGTGAATGTGGGAGCAATGTGTTTATTTACAGTTCTCAAACACGGTATTTATCGTATACATAACTACAGAGAGGAAACACACACTGACAAAACAAAAACAAACGTGTCTCGCTTGATACTCCACTGAAAAGCTGCATGCAAGTTTGCTTCCCAAGAGAGCAGCTTGGCATTCAGGCACACCCGCAAGTTCACTTGGAATCAAGTGTGAAGCGTGGCCAGTTTCCACATCCTCCTGAATACATGTGCAGCAAACGGCTAAAGGCAGGCCAACAAAGCATACGGCTTTCCCTGTGCCCAATAAATCAATTCTGCCATGACTATGGCTCGTGTTCTTGTACTTAATAGCATTAGTGTCATGTCAGTGGCCGAGTTCAGCACTGCTTGCAGTTGAAAACCCCCAAAAAATCTCACCAACCAGAAGAAACACATACCCCCACCCTTTTTAACTTGAGAAAATATGGCTCGTGCAACATTAAAGATCAAATCATAGCATTATTCATTCACTTGCACTGTTGCTTTTGTCCTCTGCAGCGGGCTTTGTGCCCAGCACTGAGACACCAAGGTAGCAGAGAAGCAGCTGTTTTCATTCCTAGCTGCTTGCTGCCAGAATTAACCGACAGGAGCCAGTTACAGTAGAAAGTAGGTGTTGAAGGGAAGAGTTCGAGTGACCTACAGCACCCCAGTCAGCCCATTTTACTGACCCTTGGGAAGCGCCTGAGTTAATTCACACATCTTCTGCACCAAGGTCCTGTACAATGGCAGCTCCTCACTTCCGCCTCCTGGGAATTCTCAACCACACTCTGCAAGCAGAACTGTGATTACATGGATGTCAACAACTTCTGCCACAGAACCAGAGGTTAAGTAGGCCCTTGGAAGAAGTGGTCCAGAGAGGAACCCTCCAGGAGAAGGGGAAGTGTTTTATTTTAACAAACCTCCGCCCATGCTTTGTGTTTGAGGGAGCATCACTTCCCAGTCCAAGGGCACTACCTAGTGCACACACAGCAAAGGCTTTGACTGAACAGAACAGGCTCAGGGGAGTAACTGACATTTACCTGCAAAACAGAACGTGAAGGCTCTAGACAAAAGCAGAAGCCAGCTGTGCAAGGTACCAAGCAAGCCTTAAGACCCACTAGCAGATGAGATTAGACAGGACAGTCTCACTCAGAATGAGAGCCACGTAACCGATGCCACTTTGGGAAGAAGGAGAGAGGCACTGATTTGTGAACCATTAAAAACATGCAGCACAGTTCAACTAGGGAAAAAGCACAGAGAATACTAGATCACTGCAGAGGAGCACCAGAACTGCGAGTGCTAGAAGCTAATATCAAGATAAATAGTCAAACATCTTCCTCAAGATCAGCTTTGTTTATTGCTTACACAAGATCCTGGATAATGGAAAACTGTAACCTTTTTTAATGACCACCCAAGTACTTAACAGGCCCAACACAACACCTTCATAGGCTTTCTAGCAGCTACAAGGCTGTTCAACTTAATTCTCCAAAGCAAGCATGTTTAAATCTTAAAAACCCCAGAACATTCAGATCAATAAGAGGTTACAGAGCAGACTGTTGGTGTAGAACATTTAAAACAACCTGCCAAGACGCATGCCATTAATGCTGCAAGATCCCTCCTGAAGCCCACTTAGTCCCAAATGTACAAACACTGCTGTTGACAGGAGCCAGGTCTTCAGTCACTCTGAAAAGCTGGGCTTGGACCCATCCTCTTATGCACATTTCTTACCAGCTAATAATTTACTCATTACTAAATTTCCACAATTGCAATTTTAACTATATTAGAGGAAAGCAGGAAGGGGGCAGCAGCACACCTAAAAAAACCTGTCATACCCCCAAAAAACCAACGCAAAGCCCATATGCCTTTTCCTCCAGTCTGGGCTTCTAATTCCAGAGACAGAAAGGCCAAATGTGCCAAGACACCAGAGGGGAGGTGCCTGGAAGCAAAGTGATGGTGCTCATACTGCACAGTGCAGCTTCTTAGCTTGCATTTGTCACTAAACATGTAGCAAGCTCCAAAAGTGTCTGGAATCACCGTCAATTACAGTCTTCTACACAGAAGCAGCCTTCTATACAGCCTATTACAGAAACTCACTTTTGGAGTCACAAACTAAATGTTGTCCTCTCCTCATTTCTGTCAGTTCAGTGGAGCTCAAACAAACAAACAAAAAATCTTAGGAGAGTTTAGCTTGTCTCACCTATAAAGGTATCCCCAAATCCCAGTCAAACTTATTCCAAGTGTGTCAACTGAAAATAATTTTATATAGTGTGTACCATTATCTTGTCTGATGATCCACCCCCTGCAAGTGCCTTTCTTGTTCAAGACAATTTTACACCAAGTCATGGTCAAATTCACCTGAGTCAAAAAGAATTAGAAGAAGAGAGACACTCGTTTCCTGCCTTTCCATACCTTCATTCTTCCACTAATGGGAAGGAGGGGATTCTTCACACGCTTTTGAAGTCTCCTCCTAAAAACAAACTACCCTGTAACTACTCTTAACTCTGCTTACAATCCAGTTACAGTACTCCACTCCCTGTTACTTCAGAAAGAAAGCAGCCATCAAAAAAGTGACAAGATCAGGAAAAGTAGAAGTCAGAAGTTAACAAGCACATGCAAATTCAATGATCCAAGAAACAGGTCAAAGCTATTTAAACAAAAGGCAAATTTCTGAATCAAAATGGAAAAGAAGCAACAAAATTCCAAGTGTGTGACCAAGTTTAATGATACATCTGTTCTCTGAAACACTTGACCATCAATAACATTTCATGGGTTACGATGCCCAGAATGTTACTTCATAGGTGGTTTATATGTATATTTACAAAGACTTTCAAAATTCAGTGGCACTAAACAAACGAGAGGAACTTAAAACTTTAAGCTACAATGCTTAAAAAATGTAAACAGTTTATTTTACATAGTTGTAAAATATAAGAACTTTCTAATGCAGCTTAATTTTATCTGGAAGGTGAATATATCCTGGTGCCCGTGATCAAGGAATGAGAGAATCTTTACACAAGTATTGTGCTCCAGTGTGCAAAAAAATTATATATAAGAAAGGAATCTAAATTCCACAACAATTAAAAGACAACAAAAAAATTTTCACGTCCTGAAATTGAGAAATTTTATAAAAACATTTACACATGGTTGCTGACCCATCAAAAACTTGCATAACTTAAAATTCTGAACAACAGCTACTACAAGGTCAAGATCTTTCTCAAATAGAATTTTGTGCAAAGATCAGACTAGGTCATTCCGCGGTGTTCCAGCCACACCTCCAACCTCCCCTTCCCATCCCTGACATCTAGCGGCCACAAGCACCACTAAACCCCTTTTGACAGATGTTCAAATCAGTGCACGTAGCCAAAAGGCACACACACACACGTGTGAACACATTTGCGTGCAGAAACCCGTGCAGGTTCACAATTACGCTGCGAAACAACTGTTTGTAGAAACTTTAGAGTCTAACGATCGGCAGGATTATTCTTACACATTCCTTTCTATTCTACAAGCCCAGGTGTTAATAGGTAAACACAGCTCTCCAAGGATCCACTATTTGAGTAGCCTTAAAATAAAGATTTAAAAATAAATCAGCCTGTAACATTATTATATTAGATACTTTGCTTTTGCCCGCATTAATTATGGAATTTTAATCCCACAGTACCATAGCTTTATGCTGTCAGTTACAACTAAGATACATATTTCTTCTTGTTAATGAAGACTTTGATTGCTCCAGTAAAGTCAGCCGATAAAAGCACTTCTGTGTGATCTGTCTTCAAAGCTCCTTAATAAGGAAAGAGAATAAACTGTTAGCTCATTAAAATAAATATTAAGCTCTCATTAAAAGACAAAGCTATTACTGTAACATCCTTCTTCCTCTGTCACATTCCCCTTATCTAGCCAATACTTCAAAAAACATCTGCATTTCTAGGAGAGGGACTTTTCCTTTATACACTGGTACAGCTCTACCCAACAGCTCAAGTGTAAAAACAGTAACCCTAAAGTACACAGGGCAACAGCTCTGCCCCTCACTTCACATTCTCTCAGGCTTTAAGAATTCAACAGCTGCCAAAATATTCAGTTGCTAAGGCAGGAATATATATCCACGCCACCGCAAGGACTTTTCACCTCAAGAAACACCCCCTACCCAACTGAAAGTATTCTTCATAATCTTTTCCTCCTCGTAGCCTGGTATCAAGCAGAACACCTACCTGAGGGGATGGTATCTGATGCTTCAGAATCTTCTCCCTTACTTTCAGCTTCCTGCTTTTCAGAAGCTTCCAGGGACACCATCAAACCAGGGTTGGGAGCAAAGATCGCAGATGTGACCACTGCATTGTGTGCTTCAGAAAGACAATCCAATTTTGATTACCTCGTTTCACAGAATTATTAATTTCACAAGCATAGCAGGCAGTAAGTTTAGTAAATATCCCAGAGTCTGAGTGCTAGCGGCACCAGGTACGCTCATCATTCAAGGCACAACTGTCCTTGCTCTATAAGCTTAGGGATCTTGTTCCTGGAATGCCTAAAACTAACGGGCAAGAGCACCAAAACACATTGACATAAATGTGGTCCTGTGTTTCCCAAAAACTCCGTGTGTGTAGGAGATAAACTATTTTTTTTTAATCCTGCCATGAAGAAAAACACACATTTGTATTTGTTTTCAAAGCCACTTTTCCATAAAGTATCTAAGGATTGATAATTATTTTGATTACTACACTGACACTACTAGGTTCTACCAGGAAAATATTACATTCATTTAGAATCCCTTACTGAAGCTGGACAAACTCTTAGCTACTCTGCCTCTTGCCATCCCAACCATTCATCCGTAGTTTCCTGTGGACAAGGTTTTGTGACAGAGTCCACTTACTGAAAATCCACGGATTGCAATGCTTCTTGCTAATAATTGTTTCACACTAAATGAATAGCATTGCTGAGCAAATGAAAACTGAAAGAGGAAAGTATTTACTTTTCGAAATTCTATGAACTTGAATAAAACAAAGATCCAGAGTTGATTTTTACCTTTAATGCCTTCCCAGAAATCATTACGGTCTCTTCTAACAGATGTAAACTTGCTCAAGTCATGGTATGTGCTCCAAATATAAACATACTTATCTTCTGAACCACTTACGATGTAGGTAAAGTCATGGCTAAAGGTACAAAGAAGGAAACACATTATTTTTTTAGCAGTTCAAGCAGCTGTTACAATAGATCTCCAGAGGACTTGCAGCGTTACAAGTGCAGCCAGGCTAAGTTCACAATTCAAACTGACTTTATTTTAGTGACTGCAGCTCAGAAGTACAGAGTCTTTAAATGAACGTGCATGAAAGCTTCCTGATGTTCCCCACTCTGGAAGAAACAGTAGTTCTCATGAATAGCACACAGCAGCTGTTCTCCTGCAGCTTCTGACACAGAAAAGGGTTAGTCTATACTTGGCAACAAGAAAATGGCATAATCTTAAAGTGCAATTTGCACCTGTGCGTCTAGAACCTGTGTGAACACACAAGACTGTGTAATAGGAACTGCTTACAATACAATCAGGGGCAAAAAACCCCAAACCCACACAGGTGGAAATGAAAGGCATTCAACAGAATGCAACCAGATGACTGTAAAATGCACACTGACAGAGACAAAACTGTACCTGCAAATCCAACTCAAGTGTTTATTTTTATTTTACCTACCGCATGAACGTGCTGCATATGTGAACTCTAACACTAACTATGCTGCAGCCCTCTAAGTAGAGATGACTTCATTTAGGAAATTCATCTTGAGCAGGGGGGCTGGACAAGATGACCTATGGAGGGCCCTTCTAATCTCAGCCACTCTGTGAAATCCTGGCTCAGCCTTAAAAGTGCTTTCAAAGGCCAAGAACCAACAAGGAAGATTAAATTTGGCATTTTTCCCCTCTGGCTTCTGCAAGACTCAAAGAGGGAATAGAACACATTCCTTGCTCTCTACTCCCTGTCTTTTATTACCTTAAAAAGCAGTATTTGACAGTCACAGTAATATACTGAAACTCAGAAAAGCATCTTAGGCCAGCATAGAGAAAGAAGAAAAAAAGAATTCCAAGACAGATTTGCAGGCTGTTTCCTGACAGTGACAATACACAGGCAGTGGTCAACAGCCTTGGGCAACAGCTGGGTGACCAACACATCTGCAACAACACATGATCGGAGTAAGGAAATAAAACCTCTTTCGCATGGAGGAGAGAAAAGATGCCGTGTCCCAGCCACTGCAGTTCTAGCACAGGTCCTGCATTTACAGCCACAGCGATGGACATGCATCCTAGTGTCAGTATGAAAGGATTCGCTCATCCACAGAGGTGCTCTGCTCATGGGCAGCTTTGTCATTCCTGGCCAGAGCTTTTAGTCACCTTATTCTGAGCCAAGTGGCATTTCAGAGGCTCAGCTGCATACCAAGGTGAACATCTCATCTAAACAAAAGCCTCTGTACTTCAGCCACAGCATTTCCCAAATCCAGCACCTCAATTGCTGTAACACTTTCTTACCTAAAGCTGGCTTTGATTTGGCTGCTGCTGTTGACATAACCTTTGTATTTCATAGATAAAGACAGATCTCTTAGGTCATACAGTCTGATTCTGGAATCATTTGACGTCACTAGTATCTAGAAAAGAAGTAAATAAAATTTAGAAGTGAAAACCATCAGCATGCCCAAGAAGCAGCAACACATTCAAACAGTCAGGATTCCCAGTTCTTTTGATAAAAAGTGACACAGACAAAGCATAGGTCCAGAGAAGCAGAAGATGATTTAGGACAACATTTTTTTCCTCTCATCTTCTATCAAAGGATGAGACAACTGCACTGTCAAGATCATCCTGACTGGCTTGAACCAGAAGAGCTGCTCTTTACTGAAGTAAAACACGGGCCCAAATAACAGTCATCAGTTTGCAAAGGGCATCTTGGAAAACATTCCACAAAAACACAGCAGAACATTCTAGTCGGGTAGATTTCTGGAAAGTCATGACCTATCACCACGAAGCACAGATTGGAAGCATTATCTGCTATATAAGGTAACTGAGCTTTTCTTGGTTGATACGAGTTTGCTTCCTTTTCATATCTTTCAGATCAGAAGCGTAAATGTACTTAAAAGAAACAGAGAAGTCTATGAAAGGTCATCAAAATGAGTAAGAGCATTCAGCTGATTAGCCTTTTTATGGCACCTTAGGAAGGGAGCAGACTGTGAGACAGCAGTTAAGTCTCAAGATGATGCTCGGAAAGGGTACAGCAGAGTAGCAGTCAAACACTGTCACGTACTCACCTAATAACTAATACAACAAAGTTGTATTAATTGTCACAACAAAGTTGTGTCAATTAATTGTCACAACAAAGTTGTGACAACTCTTGGAACACCACTACCATCAGATTACAGAACTTCCTGTTTGTTTTCAAAAGCGTTGATGCTGTGTTTCATTACACCATCTAGCATGCGAACACACAGCATTTGACGCACACCCAGAGGCACTGTTGATTAATGAACCTTCTGCAAGTCTTCGGAATTAAGTTACTGGTGTGTCATTGATAAGAATACAACATAGGAGATAACAGCTGCTCATCTACTACTCTAATAGAGCCAGCTGTTGACCCAACATCACTCCTGAAACTTTACATACAAGTGAGAAACTTTCCAGTTTTAGATTATGACTTTAATATTCAACAGCATGTTCTTTGTTTGATGAGATTCTGACCCTTTCAAAGTAAGACTTCAGCTCAGGCTGAAGCTGAACAAAAGGAGGAATTCTGAAGAACGGAGTGCGCTTGTTTGGATAACAGCTTCTGAGCTTTCAGCGTTTTTTCAGCTTCTGTACGAAGCACGTTTCCAAATGAATATTAAATTAGAGAGGCACACCACAGAAATTTTGACTGTCAGCCCTCTTATAAGCATTTTCTCACCTTTACATGAATCAGAGCGTAATGTAATTCGAAAGATAAGTATTTTCCCACTATTCAGCTATTTAGTATTGTATTAGTCTAAATCAGCGAAGAACAGTGTTCATTTTAGTAGTGCTGAAAGACGACTGATTTAAATCAATGACAACAAACAAGACTTAGCACAAACATACTGAGCATTAGATATAAATACCAGACTCCAGTAGCGAGCCAAAGTCGCACTGAGAGACAGTACCTTATTTTCTCCAGGCAAGGGTTCAATGCCAGTGATTTTTCTTCCAACTCTATTTCGGCCTCTGGTAGAGCGCACGTGAATCTGTGTATGGTACTTCAAGTGCTGAAAAGACATTACAGTATATCCTGATGTGAAATAATTGTGTACAAACTTTAAACTGTTTTGTTTCAAGTTCTAATAGGTTTGTTTCTTGTTTTCGTCAAATAAGCACGACTATTAAATCTGGTTTTTAACATGAAGAAAACACACACAGTCTCAAAAACTTTTTACCTCTGTGTCATAGAAGATGCATCTTCCATCGTAGGTGCCTATGACAGCGTATTTTCCATTCTGACAGAAGTTGGCAGCTGTAATCAATTTTGTCTGCCCATCTACTTCATTCCACAGTGCCACCTTTTTATCGGGAATGTTCCAGAGTCGGAGTTTCCCATCCAATGAACCACTTAAGAAGTACCTGTCATCCTGAGAGGACAAACTACATTAATCTCCACTTGTGCTATGACTATGCCCTGATCTCCTTAAAACCTTCCTGTTCAATTTCAAACACCTTCTCTCCAGAACCTCCCAAACAATAGCTCTCAGAGGAGTTGATTACAACATTTAAGAAGGCTCAAAAGACAGTGTTAAAATTACTGGTAAATGGAGTTCAATTTCTTGCAGTTTTTTGCCATGATTACATACGCCCTGTGTGTATACCTCAAGTTAGAAAACGGTTCAGTTACCACAGTTACTTTTTACCCTCTTGGCGCAAGTTCGAAAAATACTAACCTTGTCAGGAGTTGAAAGCTCCCTTCAGAGCTCCTGATACATCTACCAGTTATGTGTCCAAGGAACACTGAAAAACTTTTCCTCTCCTTGAGTTTTATCAGTATTTGGAAGATTTATTACAGTATTTTAAAAAAAATCATCAAGTAAGGTTGAAAGGCATCTCTGGAGGTCTCTGGTCCACCTCCCCTGCTCAGCAAAGACAGCCTCAGAAGTTTCATCAGGCTGTAGGGGTTATATCCTGTCAAGTTTCAAACACCCCCAAGGATTCTGTGACCTCTGGACAATCTGTTCCATTTCATTATGATATTTTTCCACTAATATTTAGTCACAACATCCCTCATTGGAAATTCTGACTTTTCCCAAAGTCACTCAAAACTATACCAGCTGTGAAGTTACAGCCAATAGACAACTCGCTTGGCACATCTTGCTTACCAGTGGTTAAGCCATATAAACACTCCCAGTGAAGCTTAATAAGGTTCCAGAATATTATCCAATAGGGATGTTTAAGTGCACAAACTCCATTACTCTCTTTCCCCCCCCTACACTGTAAATAAAGGGGGAGGACTCTTGTAATTTCAAACTGCCTCTCTAGCAGAAAAAGGGCAATTACACTTACCCTTGGATGGAATGCTATAGCAGTGACGAAGTCTATATGCTGGAAGCAGCAAAGACATTCTCTTCTTGATATGTGCCATAATCTGACAGTCTTGTCCATAGAAGAGGAAAGCAGAAAGTAATTCTGTGAAACAAAAGATTTCCCTGGTTATCAACAGACAGAGAAGTAGCAGAAAATACAGAAGCAATCTAATTGATAAAGTCTTACTAACTTCCCTGTTGCCATGAAATCCAGCATTTTATCTTTTCACATAAAATGTTTTATCCATATTACCATTACTCACTGGTTCTTTCCTTAAACCCAGTACACTGATGCTCAGTCACAGAAAGTTTTCTGAAAGAACCTCAGTGGAAATGAATACTTGGAAAGTAGCTGAAAGTATTCAGAGAAGAAACAGCACAACAGGCTTCAGAAGGGGTGCGAGAGTCTCTCCTGCCAAAGATCCCTCAGCCAGACTGTGTTCTTCAAATTACAACTGTGTTCCAACGTGGAGAATTAACTGAATAAGCTTTATGTAAAACATTTTGTAAGTTAAGCACATGATAATTCCCTAATTTTAAGATATATGTATATATTCAGCAATTTTAGAATGTGTACACTGCATAAAACCAGTGAAGCATACTGGGAAAAAACAGTAACACCGTAACTCAAATCACACAGCTTAATGGGAATTCCTCCTGCTCTAAACAATTTAACATCACAACTGATTACACAACCGTGTGTGTTACTAGCTTGATTTTTTTTAAGATGCTTTTAATTAGAGAAGCCCAATAACTTTGTTCATTTTATCCCAATTATTTCAGCTGGATTCAAGTGTTGTCTCTATAAATCTTTTCTCTTAACTTCAGTGATTGTTTCAATATTGTTCAGATGTATGGTTCCAGTGGCAACTGACAAAAGAAAACAATGAGAAAACAGGAGAACTGTGTAGTCTGCATTAAGGTGCCTTACTTTAGACCAGGAAAGATCAAGAAGATCTGCTGTATGCCCTTTGTATTTGCAAAACGGTCGTTGACGAAATGGGGCATTTTTATCATCTGGGTCTTCATCAACTCCACTGCAAATCTATCAGAGATGTGTATAGAAACATGAAAACGTTAGCTGCAAAAATTAACAATAAAGCAATTACTGCTTACATAAAGTACAGGGCCAATAACAATATGAAGAACGACTCTTATGATAAACAACAGAAGTATATTTCAACTACAATGGGCTGTGAAACATCAGCTTGAAATTCCAAAATTAATAAGCTCCACATTTTTCCATCCATACAGCTTTTATTCAATGGAATAAGCTTGACAGCAACTTAAGTGAACATCTGAAGATAAGCTTTTGAAACTAAGTATATCCATCTTGAAAACTGCATTCCGATTTAGAATATAAACTGCGAGTTAAAGTCCCCATGTTTCTAGTACATATCAGGAATGATAACTTCCTAATAAGAGACCCCTTCAGAATAAACAGGTGCAAAATTTAAAAAAACCAACCCACCCAGAAATTCTTATCAGAAAGCTCCCAGCAAAAAGAACTCAAAACATCACCCATGGTGTGTGTGGCTAAGCAAGACTATTCGCTTCCCTAAGGTAAGGAAAGATTCCTGGACACTACCATTAAATAACACTACTGTTAAAATCTTTGCTCGAATATCAATTTTGTTCTGTTTCTTATGCTACTGGAAACCAAAAATAGAGGAAAACACCCAACAACTTAGAACACATTAATTTTAATGGCAAGTTTATGAAAGTATCTGAACACTCTACAAGTAAGAGTGTCTTAATACTTTTGGTCAGTTAAGTTCCATTTTATTCTACACAGATGTGAAAAACTTAGAATTGTCAGGTTTTATTATGCATCCAAGGATCCCATTGTTGAGGTGGGGCTTCCTCAGAAAAGACAACATCAGGTCAGACATTAGTTGCTAAGTAATGTTCTGAGGCAAAACATTAAGACAGGAAATTCTACCGTGTAGGTTTTTTCCCCTTTAGCATTTCACTCAGAAATCTGCTCCAGCAGAAGGCCCCAGCAAAGTTAGGCAGATTTTGTAATGCATTAGGTTTAGTGATGTACTTCCTTGCTTGCACCCCATACACATGGGATCACAGGATTTCACTGGAGGCGTCTACTGGTAAGCCAGTTTGTCTATGCCTCAAAAACACAGACCAAGAGTTTTTCAGTGTGTGTTTGGATAAAGCAACGAGGAAGATCTGGCATTAGAGAACAAGGTGACGCCCCCCCCCCCCAATACGTCGTGTACATACCCCTGCATCAGTATCAGACTTTGAAGAATTCAGACTCTCTTGAGATGGGGAGGGAGAGACACGGCCTAGAACACAGGCAGAAACACTACAGTCAACTCTTAAGTTCCCAAATAACTAGAATTTCTAGTGTTTCAGAGGTCTAGCGATGCACAGAAAGATACCTTCTGTGTTGTACTTCATTCGCATGTTATTGAAATAGTCAAAAGCATTCTTTAAAACCCAGATTCTTACTACGTTGTCCTGTCCTGCAGATGCAAGTAATCGACCGCAGTGAGAAAATTTCATTGTCCAAACAGCACCCTGTCAAAATAAAAAAATCATTGTTTAAGTTACATCAAGCACCTTTTTCCATACCAACAAGCCTTTCTGTAATGTAAATCGACAAGATTTAGGACATACACAAGATGCCGGGAGTAAAATAAATTGTAGATCAAAACACTGAAAAGTAACTGTTAAGACTGGTGGGTTGTGCAACACCCTTGGAAAAACAGTTTCAGAGAAACAGACCACAAGACAAATTACTGGTGGAGGGGCATTAAGGGAGCTCAGCACTGCCACAGCATTCCACACAAAACTGACACCGTTAGTAACTGCCAGCAAGCCAGGGTTCTGACTTGAAACCTGCTATTTAACTTGCAAAAAGTATTTGTAGCCGCACTTCAAGTTAGCACAAGTTGTGCTAACAGATGTTTTTTGGGTTTTTAAATAGAAATTGTGCTAGTTTACACTGATTCTGGCAACCTAACGCATACTACATATATTTGTTAAATTCTAACCTGGCATGAGCATTTTGCAAAGCCTGTGAAAACACCAGTTCTTTCTCCACTGCAAAGCCTGAAGAGTCAGTAGTCAATAAAACACAGTACCACATGAGCAATATTCCATTTCCTCCTGTTACTTAATGAACAACTATCAGGCATTTGACTCCACAAACCTTCTGGGGAATTTCCTAAATTTTAAGCACTAAAATACTGGCATAACAGAAACTAACACAGACTACCCGTAGGACTGGAAGCTAGTTGTGAATAAGCTTGGACTCTCTAGTCACCAAACACATCTGTAGGTCATTACCCTTAGCCTAACACTTAAAAAGAGGGGACTGTTTCTATTGTCAGACAGTTTCTGTCAGCAGAAGAATCTGGGAAGTGAGGAACACTAGAATTTCAGAGACTGCGGGGGAGCATGAACACTTCAAACAGTGATGAACAGAGAGTTTTTCTGCCTCATTCTCCACAGGCTTCTCTGCAAACATCACACCTCAGTCTCTCCCCTCCTTATCATTCCCATTAATCTCCAGAACTGAAGTACTATTTCTATTCAATACTTGTGTTCAGATCTTTAACAGGCAGACTACTTTATTTGCTGAGCAGGTCAAGTCTGCTGCTCTGTGCTCACTTCCGGTAGTAGAATACGGCCTACTTCAGCCTAAATTTGTAACTGCAGGAACCAAATACCACTCAATACCAAAACTCTTTCAAGGAAAAGTTCTTGAGAGCCCCTGAAGCCTGAGTATCTACAGGCTTTTTTTTTTTTTTTGCAAGGTCTGATCAAACCAGCCAAATTTTAATTTCTTGCCAGAATGTTGTTTTCCAGAATGAAACTGCGCTTCAAGAAGAATAAAGCTGACAGTCATTCCATCTACTTGGTGATCTCCAGAAAACAAATAGTTGAAATTCAGGCCGAACAGATTCTGCAAAACCACAGATGAAATCTGAGACCTACCATATGCTCTCCACTGAGATCCTGAACAACTTTAATTTGTTCAAAATCATAGGGTCCCTTGAAGCCATGTGCTGCTTTGAACTTAACTGGTCTTGTATATGGCATCCCTTCATCATCACTGGAAGAGGGATCATCTTGATCTGTATGGAAGACTAAGAGGAACACAAATTCAGCAATACATATCACAGCACACGTTTCATTCATTAGTAAGCATTTACCAATACTTTTGGGTAGCAGACTGTCTCGAATTAGCAATTTTATAAGCAATATTAAGATCCTAAAACCAAACAATACTGTTGCATCAAGGTCTAAAATTACATCTACACTGACTGTGGGTTGCAGTGAATCCAAACACTGAACACTCACAGTAAGAACTGCTATGCATTTTTGTTCTGTCCCTTTCTTTGCATGGGGGCCTTACATTCAGCAGATCCTGCACTAAGTGATTTCTGTCAGTTTAATGTGTGCTGACAATTATCCACTTCATTGTATTGGTTTATTCTGACTGGGCACGCTGAAATGGCCTGGTGATCTGCCCATGAAACGTAAAAATTGCAAAAGGGCTCGGGCAACAGTGACAACATAAGATGCTGACGTACACCATTTCTACTGTGGTTTGCTGTGGCTTACTGCAGTACCAGAAGTCTGAAAGAAACACTGATGAAAGAAGCAGAGAGAATACAGTCGCAGTTGGGAAATCTTCTAACAGCTCTAGGAGAGTTCTAATGGTGGCACTGGTTATCAAAAAAGAATCTGATTTTATTGAAGTAATGAAAGCAACCCCCACTTCTACCTTTGCTGGAATAACTTTCCAAAAACAGTTATATTTTGATATCCAGACAGCTTTTTAACAGCACCGCAAAAATTACAATATTCAACTGGTTCAGCTGAAAGTCTCTCAACTACTGCTTGACAAGAATCCATCCTTGTAACCTGCCAGTCTCAGAATGCCTAACGAGCTACAAGCTTTAACTCTAAAAAGCCACATCAATTCTATCGTGGTAGTATACAGCAGTGTATGCCCCTCAGACAGCTTTGATTCCTAGAAGACCAAGGATAAACAGACTATCTTATTGACCAAAAAAAAAATACTAACAAACCAGTGTCACTGACCTTCGTCTCGAACACTCTTAACTTTATTTACAGCACGTTCGCCGTATTCTTCAGCAAGGTGCTTGGCTCGCTTTACAGATTTGCCAAGGAACTTTTTCAGCTGGGTCCTTAAAAAGCAAGGGCACTTTTTCAACACGTAACACCAGCAAATTCTCATGTTTTTGCTTTTACCAATCAATAGTTTTGATTTGAAAGGCAATATTGCCTCTTTCCATTACTACTTCTTAAAATACGCATTCAGTTTGCCAGCAGTCATGTAATTTACAGTTTAGCTGCAGAGCAATGGGCTGACATAAATTCAGGTATCGCTTGTGCTTAAAAGGTAACTTGTTCCACAGTCAGAAGGACAGCTTAAGATTAGAAAAACAAAACCTGCTTTGTAGGGACATGAAACAGCATCTTACGTTTTTTGTTTTAGCCTCCCTCCATCAGAATCAGTTTGCTGTGTCTGCATTTTGTCTTCATCATCAGACTGTGCTGCATCGTTACTAGGAAATAAATGTGATGATTTAATACAAAATCCTAATCAATCTAAATTGAATGCAACATTAGTAAAGAAGGATCTGCATTTTAGGATTTCCCTTCACAAGACACACTGGAAACACATGGACATGATGTTAATCAGGTAACACATCAGATCTTTCAATTTTTTGGCACCTTGATACCAAAACTGTATACACACTCCAGATACCAAAGATACATTACTCCCCTCCATAAATTCAAAACTTTAAGCCTACTGTGACACTTTGAAAGCATACAAAATACATTACATGACTAGGAACTGGTAACACTGCCACCTTGTTCTCATGCCCTGTTTTCACAGATCAAATAAATTAATACTGGTTAATTCTGAAACAGAAGTTTGCACACAGAAGAGTACAGTCTACAGAAGTGAGCTTTCAATGACAATACAGGAATGCAAAACCCTTGAAATTGGACAATGTGTAATTCACATAAATCTAGGTCTTTGAAAAAAAACATCTAGACTGACACAATTTACTGATTAGTAAGAAACTGAATTTTTCTACTGAAGTTTACGACAGACAGTTTGAAACATTAGAAGGGCCTAAAGCCCTGCTAAGGACAGGAAAACCTCAAAGTAGTCAGCTATACTGATGACCACAGCTCTTCAGAGCATCAAAGTCTACTAAACACTGAAGAAGCTACAGGAGGTAGTGGCATGAACAACAAGATGGTACTTGAACATAAACTGTGCTTAATTCAATATAGAAATGACAACATTTAACACATCAAGTGCTAACTGCGGCAAACTCCAGCAATACAATCAACTTTTAGTTAACTTGAAAAAATTCAGTACACAGCCTAGTTCATAGAGAACTGGGAATTAGCACTCAGAATAGTCAGAGAGAGATGGATTGGGACCCTCTTTACTTGCACAAGAGCTGCCTCCGTGTATGCAACAACTACGAGAGCAACAGTATCAGAAAGAACTGAGAGCTATCATCATTCATACCTGACATATTCCTTTGTTCTCCTCATTATATGCAAAGTTAGGGGATTAATGCCTGTTGGCAGCTTTTCTTCTGCCAAACTCAGGGGTATTTCTTCACCTGTATCAAGGTTTTTTATCATTACACTTGCTAGAATTTCCTATGAAAAAAATAAGATGTGAAATCAAGATGACTTGAGCAGACTCCAAAACCTAGGGCAAAATATAAATCACTCAATCTTGCAGATTGTTTATCTTAACAGAAAATTCTGTAGAATGTATTCTATGTATTCTTCTATGTGTTTATTTTACAAAGACTAAGTTCAAAGTTAAAACTGCCTTTAGCGTGTTGGCACAAACATTATCAATCACCAAACACAGATGAACAACTGCATGTCACCACAAGCTTCAACTTCATAAATCAGAATGCAGCTGTACAGACATCAGCCACTGACTGATCCCCTCCACACTTGTATCAAATGTATTATGTCATTAAAAGATTTTTTGAAGTCTTCCCCTTTGAAATATTCTAACAGCAACAGCTTAGATTTAGTCAAAGACAACCTTTACCTACAGTGAAAAAGCATTTGGACCTAACTAGTACTACAGGAAGGAAAAGGCTTTTTTGGAGCATCTCGTGATCTGTTCATGATCATACAACTGTTTAGCAGAAGCAAAAAAGGCTATACACAGATATACACAAATAAAAACAGGCAGCAGCTTGATGACATCATTAGGATTAATGGTCGTTATTAACTGAAGAAACTGTTCCTTAATATTAGGAAAATCATTCTCCTATTGCTGACTCCTTCACTTTTTAGATACATGACAAAATGCCAAGTTTGCTGGTGCTGCCTCACACTGACAGCTTGTAACGCGTTTGCACAGCTACAAACACAAACTCATAGCATTTCAGATCTATTACAGTTCACACTTCCAAACAAAAGACCACAACGTGCTCAGGGGGACAAAGCCAGCATGCCATCCCTCCTGTCTGCATCCCTGGTCACCGCACACAGTGGTCCAGAGTGACACGCGACTACTCCAATTCACCTAACAGAAAAGCAAGCACAAGAATGCACTATGTAGAGACCACATTCATCCATACCTCATCCGTGAGTTCTCTTCCTGAATTAGACCTGGGTCTTTGTGGTCCAAGTACTTCATTTGTTGTTTGGCCATCAGCTGCTTTCCCATTTTCCTGAAATTTTGCAGACAGAACATATCATCTCTAGTGTAACACTGAAGTGACAGAGAACGATACATAAGTTATTCAGCTTAAAATTGTTTCTCCATACCTGTGCAGTGACTATTTTATCTCCACTAGTTGCACTTGCCAAATCCAAAGAAGGCTGAGAATCTTTGGGCATGCCTTCTGACACTGTTGTTGGAGTTAAAAGACCACCAGCTGTGAAGTTCTCTCGGGAAACTGAAAAGAGATCATATTAGAACAAGCATAATCCAGCACCACTCATTCTACATCCTGACTTGTGTTTCCGTGCAAATACAGACTGCACACATTGTATGTGAAGTGTGGACCTTTTTTAGTTTCTGTACTGATGAGGCAACTTCTCCTACTACAGAAGTACCTATTTTGGTAGGAAGTGTTCATTTACAAGAAGGTCTATGAATTAGGAACACTTGCAATGCAAAGGGTATTTCTCCACTGTGAGAAGCTAAGATTGTTAAGGAATTTTTTTTCCCCTCATTTAGACCTCAGCTAAACTAAAATCACAAGACTGAATGACTCAAAACACAAAACCAGTAACCATGCAGATAACTCAAGCCATCTAAAATACAATACTTGCCTTCTAAAACAGGTTTTTGAACTTCAAAATCCAGTTCACTCTTCTTTTTCCGGGGTGGTGGAGCTGGCCGTGCAGGTGGTGGTGGTCTTGGAGGAGGAACATTTGTCGGAGGAGGTGGCCGTGCTGGGACGGGCTTCTTTGTGCTAGCAACTATGTCGGGTTCTACAGTAAGCTGCCTCGGTGGTTTTGCTGGAGGCATTTCTTCTGCTGTAGAAAGGTCTTTGGTAGATAAATCTGAAGCCAATTGTTCTAAGGTATTTGCCTCTCTCTTGTCTGTTACATCCTCATGTTTTGACGTTTCTTCTTGTACTTCAGTTTCATCCTTTTTATGGTCAGTTGCATTTGTTACTTTTGTTAGTTTATGAGTTTCCTGTTGCTCAGAAGTAAACAAAAGCTTCCCTGATTCCAATTCAGCGTCCTTACATGTGCTCTGACACACTGGTTCTCTAGGGTCTTCTTGTAATGATATTTTAGCAGCTAATACTTCTGGAATACTACTAACAATACCTCCTCCAGAAATCCAAGCATTTGCATCTGAAGTTGGAACAGTCAGTTCTTTTCCTCGAGAAGCTAAAGAATCATCATCCAGTTGTTGTGCCTTCTGGCTTTCTTCTATAATACTGTCAATAATCTAAAACCCAAAACCATTCTTACTGTTAAATAGCAGGCATTTCTAGGGTACGCTTACCAGCCAGTTTGTACAACACCCACAAGAACTATTCCACTGAAGAGTTGCTTTGTATACAAAATACAGTTTGCTAAAAATTCTGCATACCTAGATGCAGAAATAGGCATAACCGAAAAGCAAAGTGACAAATTTCCATTCCTTTTTACTATACTTTGAGAGAAATTCAAGAAACGAGAACTGTTTGCTCTGTAGAGCTCTCACGTACTGCTAAATACAATCCTGTAAAGTACAAAAATAATTCAACACCACCAGTGAATCCTAAACATGTTTTTTACAACACTTATTTTCAAATTCACTCTTTAGATGGACACTCTTACTAACATTAACAAGAAATGTTAGTTTCAGGATGAAGACTCATTATTAAATTATTTACTAT
The DNA here is from genome assembly GCF_000690775.1 of Eurypyga helias. Taxonomy (NCBI): domain Eukaryota; kingdom Metazoa; phylum Chordata; class Aves; order Eurypygiformes; family Eurypygidae; genus Eurypyga; species Eurypyga helias. The sequence goes on from NW_010265727.1 coordinate 24,947, forward strand.
TTCTACTGTGATGCTAGAAGTGCAAAGCAATATTTGACTAACCTCTTTTGAATCATCTTGTTTCATTTCTTGCACGAAGGCTTCATTTCCAGCTTTGTGTGGCTTGCTGTCCATATCCTATGGAAAAGAGATGGTAGATACTGTAAGATGATGGTAGTAAGTCCTTCAGTAAGATGATCTAACAAAAATATAGTTACAAATTAAATTCTATACAGGACAAGAATTCTGTTGCGTCCTCACACATTACAGCGTTCGGATCATCGATATTCAAACAGTAACGCGCAGTACACGTGAAGACTATTTCACAGCACCATACGCAGAGAGAAAGCCTGCGCACTATTACACAAAGAAGGCAGTTACCTTAAAAAGCTTTCAACCTCAACTAAAATAAAATTGAAGCTAGGATGAAGTTTAGAGAAATACAGACATTTAATAAGCTGCAGTAAGGAAAATCCATACTAAAACATTTTTTTTTATCAGCTTGCGCGAAGAAATGCAAGAACTGTATTATCACAACATACAACACAGACTTTTTCAGAAATCTCCAGATTAATTCAGGCAGATCTATCCAGTGGTCAAGAATATGCCTTTGAGGTTCAGACATGGAATCTTATGTTCTACAACCTAGTGCCCATGGTCTATTTTTGCCAGTCATCTTCATGCAGATCCTTCTGAAATCTACATAAACTGCAGCAGAACAAATGAAATTACTGGATTTAAGCAAAACCAGGAAGATTTTCAGAACATTTAGATGAAAAACTGCATGAATATTGAAAGCTGAGTATACTATTTATTCTTTATATATGTATAACCAACACTACCAGGGTATTATACTACTGATGTGAAGTCAGCTTGCAGTTTAAGAAGTACAGTTCTGAGATGTGCAAATGGCATCAACACTTTGGCATAACCCACCAAACAAAATTAATAAAAGCAGATCACTAAAGGTGGCCTCGTGTGCCAAAATAATGTAGTAAATATTTGCAATACTTTTAAGTCTTACTAAAAAAAAATTTTAAAAATCATACTTAAGACAGGCAGCCCTAGGAATGTTCAGATTAGATTACACTTTGGGCATGTTATGTATGGATATTCCATAAAAAGTCTTAAAACAGAACTGAAAATATGCTAATTGTGACTGAACATACTCTTCAGTTCCTGAAAAATCTTAGGTTCATACAAACAAGTAGTTTATACCATAGAAGGAGTCTGCTCTAACCAGAATCATGTTTTAACCTCAGTTAATAAGGTCTAGTAGGAACTTCATAATTTGTCTTCTGTTTTACATGAATTATTGATCACGTTGCCTATAAGCATATATATATATTAGCAATATCTGAAGGGTAATCTGATAGAATCCTTGATGTTGGAAGGGGCCTGTGGGTATCCTGTAGTCCTCAAAGCAGAGCCAACTACAAGTTGCTCAGAGATGTGTCCAGTCAGGTTTTGACTACATCCAAGGACAGAGACTGCACATCATCTCCGTGCCAACTCATTTCACTGTCTGACCATCCTACAGAGTCTATTTGCTGATCAAGGCTACAGGTAAAAGCCTGTATTTGTCTCTCAAAGACAAACTCTTCATAACTGGCTCACAGAATTAAGTTACTGAGCTTAAAACATTAAGAAAAACCAAACACATCTTAACTGATTCCTTGAGCTGAGATACGAAGTGCTGTTCTATTCCTGCTGCCCATCTACAGATACGAAACACTCTCCTGCTGAGGTCAGCAGTCCTCAACTGCCTGCCCACAGTGTTAAAGCCCCAAAGGCTAGCTGTTACCATTCTGAACTATTTTGTTAAGCTATTAATTTAATTCTGCTTATACAGCTTTGGATATGCACAAGATTACTATTCTCCACATTAAGCAATCATTTTAAAAGAATTCCCCATATCTTTGGGGCCTTAACAAGATTCAGAGTGATTGTCTAGTACAGATATCTAAGAAATTTCTCCTTAGACTTTTTCCAGACACTTAGCTAGTCAATCAGAATCTTTTGCGGATACTAACATCTTAATGTTAAAAAAACCCACACAAGCCTTGTAGCCATCCATCTTTGAGAGTTTTGACCTCGAGAAATGGCACATCATGCAGTCAGCTGCAACAATACAAAAATTCTTCCTCCTTCTCCCCTCCCTCCCCCTCCTTCCACCAAGTTCTTCTACTCTAAATGCAAGTTCTAGTTTGCTTTATCTCTAAAAATCTATATTTAAAGGTATGACAACTTAAATATTTCAGTGCAATCAGTGTCTACAGAAGCCCATTGTATTAATTTCTAATTTTATTGACATGAAACTCACACACCTGTTAAACTTTGGACTTGGGAAATATTTCTTACCCATTCCAAGACAAACTGTACCATTAGTCACACATTCACTCAACTGATACGGTACCAAGCAGAGAAGCAGGTACATTTTCCACCTTCAAAAACTTAGCTTTGAACAAGGGACTTGAGAAGACACTTTAAAAAATTAAAAATACCTATAAGCAATATAGAGAACTTCACAGGTAATAATTCAGTCTACAAGACACTCCAGTTACTTTTGAAGTTCATTGATTGCACTGAGTTTAGTCAGAACGATAGAGCAACATTTCTTGAAAGGCTTACACATGTAACACTTAATCATTAAAGAGACATTAAACAGAACACAAAATAGGGGATAAGTCTGTTCCAACAGAGACACCAGTGTCACTGTAAAAAGCTTATTGACTCAGAGTGCTGCTGACAAATCAGAAACAGTATTTTCACTACTATTTCCCAACACTTTGCAGACAAAATGTCAAGCCTTCTTTACTCTGCATAAGTTTGTTACACAGCATCACCTTTGGCCCTTCTAAGACCAGGAAATGAGTGGTATTTGTACAAGGTTCCAACTCCTCGCTTATTTAGTGTGTGCCAGATTCAGCTGCACTGTCACTATGCACAGATGCAGCATACCAATTACCTGCGTGGGAAGTGGCAATGCTGTCTCATTAAGCTAAATATAGTGTTTTATCTTCACATAACCTAGAGAGAAGGCTTTTGAAGTACAAACACTATGATTTTTCTTATTTTGAAGACAGAAGACAGCAAAGTCAACTATTTCTTATAACTTGAGACCAAAAACCAGGTGGTGCAGAAACTCGCTTACTACTCACAAATCACTTGAAAAAGGGTAATCCAGTAATTAAGTAGAGCTCAATTAAGTTGCACATATACATTTCAGAATAAAATTAGCTTCAAGAGATGTTAATATCCCCTAAATAAAGTTGAAACTTCAAGCGACATAAGCACAATTGCTACCTACAGCAGGGAAAGCCTATAATTTCTTTCCCATGTAGACGTTAAGGTTACTGTAGCACATCTACTTCAGGTAGAAATATACTCCCCGTTATGCTCATCAACAAGCATTTGACTGATTTTAAGAAACTCACCTTTAATAGATGGGATCCAACTTTCGTTGGTGACCTGTTAGAAACAGAAGACAGACTTAGAGCTCCAAGAAGAAAATCGTCTTGACAGCATATTAACCAGTCTACAATACAGTCTCCCTTTACAATGAATGTACACTGGATATCTAGACCAACAACAAATTGAATGTTTCTCATACCATTCCTTTACACAAAACACTGCAAAAAGAGTTAAGTGCTCAACTATCTACAATGCACGGATCCACAGCCTTTACAACCCCTGGAAGTTTCTCAGCAGAATCTTCTAGAAATCATATTCCTATTACCCTTTTCTAATAAACTGATGATATTCCAAGCAGAGAGTTAAAAACATTCTGCATTAGCGAATTTAAAATTAGCATGAACGGGGAGCACAGGGTGGACATCAAAGAAACCAAAACTCTCAGAAAGAAAATGTACAAATGCTGTAGTAGCTTGCAGATCAAGTGCCTAAACCCTAATCTGTAGAGTCAACACATAATACCACTTTCGGGTCAGTTTTTAATACAGCCAAGTAAGTTTAGGGGCTTGTTTGACATTATTTGAGCTCTATGTTTACCAGCACTGCTGCTCCTTAGTCATGATTAGTTGCTGCTTATGTGCTATTACATTTATAAAGGCAAAGTCCATCACAGAGTAAGTTTGGTAACTGAAGCCTCTCGCAGTTCAACATTAGTCTGGAATGGTCTTTCCTGAACTTGAATCACCTGAAGTTACCAGCCTTTTCCACTCCTCAGTTTTACTTTAAGGCCACTGGATGCAGTATCTGAAATGCTTGCATTTTAGAAAAAGTATATATAGTGGCAAAAGCTTCTGAAAAGATTTATATGAAGATAAATCCAATGATCACATATTGATTTTGCTTTGAAAGGTCTGTAGCTTTACAGGGTTATCAGGCAGAACATCAAGACTGAGATATGGTATTGAAAACATAAGGCAAAAACTTAACTTCATTGTCTAGTTATGATTTAGTACACAGTGGGATTTAAAACTTGGTAACAATAGATCTTGTAGACTGCATTTCACATAAAACACTTCTAACAAGTCGTCTTATGTGATACCACTGTAACACCAGTTTAACAAAGGAGGTGTTCAAGCTTATCTACAAAGATTAAACAAAATTCAAAGAAAAATCCCATTTCACCTGCACAAACATAACCCAATGCCTGATTAATCTGAAAGTCAGATAAACTCCTGAAGAACTTTTTTTCTGGCATTTATTCAGCTGTCAAAATCATCCTAATACTGACCAGGCTACAGGAAGCTGCCATTCCTACTACCAGGTAGCTCCAGCCAAATGCCTATTCAAAATAAGCTTCACATTTCCAACTCATTGTTGCTAAGTTTTGTGACAGAAAACAAAGCATTTCACCTATCAGAAAAAACAATTCTGAGAATGACTGGCCTTGGTCAAGTCCCAGAACCACACGACCTGCTTTCCCCGGAGGACGCGCATTGTTACAAAGCAGGTGTGCTAACAGGCAGATGACAAGAGGTTTGAAGTCTATTTGTAGTAACCGTACACTGCACAGAACATACAGGCTCAGCAACCAGCCCACCAACTGTATTTACTGCTGTCCTTCAGTGTGCAGAGACACACGAGGCTTTCCTCCCTCTGACCTACGCCAGGCCTGGAAGCTTGCTCTAACTCTTTGTGGCAGCCCACACCTTCAAAACCACAGGGATTCATTCCTGCAATGCCCTGTCTGGCCTGCCCTTGGAAAGCGTTTGGGAACTTCAGCTAACTCCAAAGGCAGAAACTTGTCTGCGGTGCTGTAAGTCTTTTTAGGATATGAATACAGTAGGAACAAACCTGCCCCTTACAGTTAGGCATACGGCATTCAAACTATTAGGTTTGGCAGTTCTTTATTTCAGAGTGGGTGGATCACTTTTCGAGGCCAGGCTGGATGAGGCTTTGAGCAACCTGACCTAGCGGAAGGTGCCTCTGCCCATGGCAAGGGGGTTGAAACTGGATGGTCTTTAAGGTCCTTTGAACACAAACCATTCTATGACTCTTATAAATAAAATAGAAGGAGGGTCTGTTGCATGCCTGCATCCAAACAAGTGTGCCTTACTTCATATTTTCCTTCTCTCAATCAACACTGAAAACCTTCTTCACAGGGCAGTTCATGCCTCTAAATTTCAGGGTCTTTTTCTAATTCTCTTTCATGGGTATAATCTTTTGAAAGCAGAGTGCCAGAGGTTAAGTAAGGGCATCCTCTGTCACACTACCTCTCCACTCCTCCAGCTACACAACAAACAGATACCTTCACTGACAACTCCACAAAGGCACTGAGATCTTTTTTCTATGGTCTAGAAAAGCATATAGAAACAGAGGTTGTTTGGGAGCTAGTTATCTGAACAGATGGACACTCAGGCTGTCAGAAGCAGAATTACATGTAAACGGCAAGATCTACAGCTGAAGTGAAGCACACAGGCCTGGCCAGGGGGGATACAAAAGTCTCCACCACCGGCTTTAAACACACTGAAGTCAGCTGTCCAGGAGAGCTATCTCAGCCCATTATCATCTGAAAGAAACATTTCGTAACACGTTCTGTAATTTTTGCTAACTAATTCTTAAAGAACATGAGTTATATATGTACTTGAGGATGCAGATACAGTGCTTTCCTTGAGAGGGGCTTAAGCATCTGTACCTCATGACTTACAGCAGGAACTGGGATCTTGAATCCAACTTGAAAATTTCCCTCTTCCACACCACGAGACAATAAATAAATAAATAAATAGCTAAGTAGGCAGCACATTTACATAAACAGTTGTCACCACTTTCAGAATTTCTGTATCAGCAGTTATTAAACTTCCCCACTTGACACTGGGAGGGAGGGTGGGGGGAAGAAGCTACAAACCCCACATTTTTAATGATGGCAAATATATCTATGCTGCTTTCCAAAAAACTGGCTATAGCTGCCAAAAAGGATTCCCAAGTGGTTTTGCTGATCATCAGAACAAGAAATGCACAAGGAAATACCTCAAACTACAGCAGGCAATACAGACTTGTTTTCAGTTGCCCTTCCTCCCACAAGAAAGTTTTGCTTTTTCTTTTTGTAGGTCCCAGCTCAACACGATTACACATGTACAGGTCTCAGAACGAGAATCTATGAGCCTACATCCAAGAAGTGCCCAATGTAAATGTGAAATTAGCTCTTAAGAAGTCTCAGAGCTTATTTAGAGCAAACACTCTCCATACTGTTAGCACAGATTCCATAGCAGACCGAATTCAGTAACTGTATTGCAAACTAAGCCCTCCGAGATCACCTCCTTACTTGACTCAAGCTGACAAAATTCTGTTGACTTGAGTCAATGATGCCTCTTCACGGGTGATGGAAGAGCAACAGATAAATTAAAATAATCTTTCACCTTAATTCCTAGTGAGTGACTTCACATTATCAAGCTCTGCTTAGATACAGGTTGGGGAAACCTGCAAAGCCAGCACATATGGCAGTACCTGTATCAAATAAAAGGTGGGATGTGCAGTTGGGTCAGATGTAACAGCTCACTTCTACCAAAAGGTCTGGTTTCTCCTTCCGGCCTGTGGCTTCTAGCTACACAAATCCCACACCTTCACCCTCTCCTGTCCCCACCCTGCCACGTTCCAGCTGTTTTAACTTCTAAAACCAGCAAAAACTATTCCATTTCCCAGCTGTTTTCAATTACTTTCAGTTAAAGCAACTCATAGAAGAGTCTGATGATCACTAGTGCCAGAGCAAGGTAAGCAGTCGGAGCAAAACCTACTTTTGGCACAAAAGCTGTTAATTCGGCTTACCACGTCTTGCAGAACTGTATGCCAAGACGTGCTTTTCACCAAGCTATGTAAAAAGCTAAGCTCAGAAAAGCTTTGATACAGGATGTGTGGGTGAGGAGAACACATCTAGTCTTTCCTTTGAGGCATGCAGTGACCACTGACACACAGATTAAAACAAACCCTTAGTCAATTATTAAAGCTTCAAATGGATGGATCCCACAATCCATATCTTATTGCTCTTTGAACAAGCTACATGAAACCTCATCCTGCAAGGTCAAGTAATGGAGAGGTTTGGTCCAGACTACATAAAAAAAGAGAACTGATACAAGCCAAAACCTGTTTAGCAGACAACCGGAAAGAGAAATTTACAATTTAAAAAAGAGAATGTATTTGACCAACATCATCAACACAGTTAGAGGTAACAGCACTAGGCACTACACCATAAAATGCTGTTAAAACCTCACTACACAGAACCATACACTGGCTAAATACAACAAGCATCAAAGCAGCACCACTAGAAAGTGACAAAGCACACTAGAAGGTGTTTCACACGCAGCAATAGCCTGTTGCTGAAGAAGTTTGCTCTTTTTCCTCAGAAAAAGTTACTTTTATCCTATTTCAGGGTTTAGTTATGTCGGTCGCGGTTTCATCTCGGCGCGTCTTTTCTAAAAACTACGTATTGCCCGCCCAAGGAAGGCAGATATGATCTCATCAAGATAACGGCCATGCCATCCCCACAAGCCGTACGCCGAGAACTGCTCCATTTCTTCGCCTCCTCTCGACTTGCCACTCGCCGAACCACCCGACGGCCGAGCGCTGCCCGTGACGGCCGAGCAGCCCGTTCCCCAGGCGCAGAGCCCCGTGCTTCCCGGCGGGGGCACACAGGGCCCGGGGCAGACTCCCACTCCCTCCCTCCAACAACTCCTCG
>NW_010265728.1:0-707 GCF_000690775.1 Eurypyga helias
GGGGGGTGTTGCTGCTGTAGAGAAACCACCTGCTGCTTCCCAGCCCTGAGCCCAGGCGGCTTGGCTGGGGCTGGCTCCCTGAGGCGGGATGGGAGGGAGTTGGGGGTCCGGGACCCCTCTGCCTCGCTGAGACTCCGTAGGGAGCCGTGACCACAGCTGGGCAGAGCCTGGAGCTGCGGCGGGACGATGCTGTCGGGGAAGCGGGAAGGATTGTGGAGCCTCCTGCCAACGGGAAGATTTGGTTGTGCTCCGCCGCAAGGCTCTGGGTTGTACTGAAGAAGCCGATTTTTCTTGTATATGATGTAGAAACTCTATTTTCTTCTGAAGACACTATTTTTGCAGCCGTTTGAAGTTTGTATTTTATGTATGTATTGCAGAGCTTAAAGGAGGAATGTCGGCCCGGGAGCTCCTGTGTCTTGAGGGGTTTTTGCAGATGCTGGTGTTGCCAGTTAAAAGGAAACGAAATAAATACTTGAGGCATTCTGAGTGCTGCTCCGGGATTTTAATATGTTGAGTCCAAACTGGAGTCTCGGGGCATTGAGCAGACGGATGTGGAAGTGGGCAGCAGGGTGACGGCCTCTCCTCGGGAGAGCTGGAGCGTGCTGGGCTGCCTCCGCCGGGGTTTCATCCTGCCCGGCCGGGGCTCGCGGTGAGGGGGTGCCGAGTGGTGGAGCGTGCAGGACTTAGAATCCTGGAATGGTTTGGGT
>NW_010265729.1:0-7734 GCF_000690775.1 Eurypyga helias
TGGATAAGGGGGAAAACTGCCCTGACTTCCCGGTGCCAGCGGGAAAAAACTCTCCCAGCAACCCTCGCAGAGAAAAGGACGCCTGTTTTCCTCGCTCTCGCCAAGCTCGCTGCCTCAGTTCCCCTGGAAGTTTGTATCGGGGAAGGTTATTCTTCCCTTCGAACTCAGAATTGCTCCATGGGGTGTCGGCGGGGCAGGCAGCAGTGCGGCCTGGCTTCGGTCGGCTGCGTTTCTGTGGCAGGGCGCAGAGAAGACGGCTTTGACAGCCACGTTTTCGAAGGAACTGGGGTGCCTGAGGAGAGCGCCGCGGCCTGCGTCCGTACCTCCGGCCAGCGGGAAGGCCGGCGGCCTGTGACACCAGCACGGATACAGCCGGGGCATCGGTGCCGGCATCGGTCTCCACCGCCGTGCACGTGAGGGCTGAATAAAGGGAAAAGCCTGGCAACGGAAAAATGCCCTGGGTGTAATCTTAGCCTGCACCATGTAACACACAAGTGACACTATCATGGAAACGAATACCGCATCTCCACTGGCACAGGGCTTTTGAAATTCAGTAAAAGGCCCTGATTCCTGGAGGGGACTGAACTGAGAATACGCTCAGCCTTGGTAGTCATGCTGATGCCTTTTGCATTCGAGCCAAGATTTTGTAAATCTAAGTCAGATCTGTCTCTTGTGCCTAATAATATGAAGCAAGAAATCGCTCAGCCTTATAAAAACAGTGGGTTATGGCCTCTGCCCGTATTGATTATCTAGCTCATAAATGATGACAAAACTTCTGGTTCTTGTCCAAACAACAATCATCTTGGAGCTTCTTGCCCACAAATCAAGACTGGCAGATATTAGCTGGTCTGAGTTTGTTCAGGCTCACACTTCTCAGTTTAAGCTGAGCTTCCTTTTGTTTATGTACATTTTTCTGGAATGAAGTCTTTTTTTCCAGTTGCGTGCTCTTCACAATATCAAAATACCCACTGGCTTGTATAGATTTTCTGTGGTCAAATCCTACTGCCATGGAATTAATGGGAAAATGCTGCTGATTTTATTGTAATCAAGATTTCCCCACTGGGAAACCCTAGTCTTCGAGGTAGCCGCTAGAAAGCAGTGCTACAGGAAACCAGGACTAACTAAGCAACGCGATTAAGCAGCTGATGTTCTGCTACCCACCCAAGTAACCCCATAAATGGGAGTTGAACAGAGACGTCTGAGCTGCTTTTATCAGCTCAGCTTGGAAAAAGCGTGGAACTGGTCGCCCCTGAGTGCCAGCCCCTGCCGTAGACCTGCAGCAAGTTTCAGCCCATGACTCATCTTATTGAAATCTGCATAAACGAAGGTGTCAGAACATAGCCCAGCGTGCTGTCACCCTAGGTAGAAGCCTAGGACAGCTTCCCCATGTTTGCACTGCTGGAAATTATGGCCACCCATTGTCTGCAACAACTGCACCCAGCTGAGAGTTTCCCTACCTTGCCAGCTACTGTCACACCTGGAACCCATTTATGCCACTAAAATAACATTTGTATGTTTAAATGCTGCATATAGAGGCTATATTGAATTTGCTGCTTCTAATTAAGCACGTGCTTTTGAAACAGACCCACAGCGAGCTTTAATTTGCGGGCTGTTGATGGGAGGCCACGTCAGTAAGTGTACCCTTGTGAAGTCTGCTCGATTCCGGGGCTTCTCTCCGCACGCTTGTGGCCAAAGGACAGCCCCATTTGGAGTGCTGGTTCACCTTCTCATCCCTCTAGAGCTCTCCGGAGATGAAGGGTGAAAATGCCTTCACTTGGCACAGTAGCGTGGATGGAAAGCTCTTGAGCATGGATGACTTTCCAGGCAGCTGGAGAGCCCTTGGACAGGGAGGTGGCTGCTGCCCAGGCTGAATTCCTTTTCTCATCACTGAATGCCAGGGAAGGGGTGAAGCGATCCCCAGATGGGGAGCATGGAGGGCTGTGGTGCTTTTGAAAGGAAGAGTCCCTGCTGCAGGGCAAGCTTGGCCAGCTGGGCAGAGTACCTGTCCCAGGGCACGGAGGGCTTCTGCCCTCTCTGGGCAACTGCAACCCCAAGGAAAACCTTGTGAGGGACAGAGTACACTGAGCTCTTTAGTGGGGTTTGAGGGAAGCCCTCACAATGGTGGGGAGATGGCTGTGCTGTTATATATGCACTATTATTTTCTCCGTTTTCTTCGTGCCCTGGCTGAAGTGCTTTCTGATGCCCTGGGAAAACGTATGCATCTCTTCACTTGAGCTTCACGGGTCCCTGCGGAGGTGGGTTGTATGCCAGGATGCCCTCAGAGATGACGGTCTGAAACCACATCGTGTGAGTAGGTGGGGGCGGAGAACCCTCCTGGGGTTCCTGAGGGCAGTTTTGCCGGGAAATGCCAGGTCCTGCTCTTTATGTCCAGCCAAAGTGGCAGGGGAAGCCAGGAAGAGCCACCCTGGAGACCTGCTCGGGATGAAGGGAAGACTTAGAGAGAACCAGTCCAGCAAAAGGGACTGCACTAGGTCTCCGTGACAGATGGATTGAATTATTCAAGCTTAAGCTAATACCAGCTTTCCATGTCAGACACTGTGTTTCACTTGACGAGGACTGGAGTGCTTTGGGCAGTGTCTCTTTAACGTGCTGCTGAAGCTTGCACATGCAGATGTGTATTTAGGGCTGCTAAAATAATTCTGTGTAAGAGGGAAACTATGAGCAACTGAGGGAGGAAATAACACTTGTGAAAAATAAAATCTGCTTCAGAAACTGATGCACGCTTTGAAAAGAAACAAAACACTTATGGCTGAGCATTTCTGGCTTTCGACCGTGTGCCAGTCTGAATCCAGTTTTGCAGTTTCCACCCGGCCCTGTCAACTCTTACTCCCAGTGGAATTTTTGTCGGAGTGGAAACAGGAGCATTGGGCCCTTTGACAGCAGAGTTGTTCCTTCCCCCGAAGGGAGCCTGGACAGTAGGGTACAGCAGGGATCCTTCCCAAGAACGTGACATTGGGAGTGTCCACGTCTATTTAGCAAGCCGTCTCACCCTGGCAATGCACCCCAAGCATTTTTGGCCCTGTTTCTTCAAGACACCCGCTTGACTTTACACTTAGGAGCAGCCTCCTTGAAACGAAGCTTAGCGTGGGCTTCCATATTTTGCAGGACAAAGGTCAAAATTTTCATAGCCCAGGGCCCAAATGACAGGTTTTCGCTCTGTAAGCCAGCACGCTCCCGAGCTAAACGCTATCAATTCAGCTGATGGAGTTAACAGCAAAAAATGTAGAAGGAAACGGAGCTGGCGAAATAGCTTGTGATTATTATCTGAGGGCTGGGTGGAGTACTTGGTGGAGAGGCAGCAGCTGGGAGCCGGCGTATCCAGAACAGAGAAGCTGACATTACAGAACTTTTTTCGCTGTGAAATGTTTCGGTTTTCTCTGAACTTCCTCACTTCCCAGGGGGGTGGCAGCTACGTGACCTGAAAACCCCAGGGAGACCGGTCCCAGCTTTTAGATCAAGGAACTCAAAGTGACAATGGGAACAGGGAGAAAAACAAATGCTTTTTTTCAGGGAATACACTTTGAATTATTCATCTGTGTGTTACTGAAATCTGTTTTGTTCCTCACTGTACGAGCTACGAGGCACTCTAATTACAAGTACTTAAGACACACATAAATTACCTTGCCAGCCATGACGAATGCTGCTTGTAAAGCCTCAAAGTGTTATTACTTTGAGCTAAGAAACCTTAATAGACCACCAGTTAGGTGGGACGCAAAATGATCGCTGGCATGTAATGAATAATCTGAATTCCTGAGAAAATAGGTGAAACTTCCACAGTCTCCTGGAAATTGCTAGACATCCTCTGTCTCTTCGCCAGCCGCCTAGTACCAGTCCCTTCGGCGGGTAGCTGGGCTCTCTTTTAACGAGACGCTTGGAGAACCAGCGAGGTGCCGGGAATACAGTGACCTGGCTCAGGGTGGCTGTCCCGAGCTTTGCTGTTCAAATGCCACGGGAGCACTGCACCTGGCTTTCCCCGGCTCCCCAGCCCTTTTCACTTCCTTGCCAGCCTCGAGAAGGCATTTTGTGACATCCTCACCCATGCTCACTGGTTCTGATGGGGAAACAACGACAGCGTAGGACATAAGCACCGACACGCAGCAACTCCACGGGTGGTGGTGACGTTGATAGAGGCAGACTTCTGAAAACACGACAGACTTCAAATATCAGGTTACTTCTTGAGCCCTAAATAAGCCTGCTTAGACTGCTGCTTTTGTTTTCTACAGCTGTGAATTTAACTCCTTGCGAACGCATCTTGTGATCCTCCACCCAGCAGCCGTTGCGTGTCTGTGTCTCAGACGCGCCATCTTCCAAAATCTTTAACGTGGCCCGAAGCAAAGGTCTGGAAAGGTCTGCTGTGGCTGGGGAAAAAGCACATTTCCAATGGGATGCCAAAAAAAAAAAAAAAACCACCACCACAGAGGTTGCAGTCAGATGGAAAACCACAGTCCAGGGCTGCTGGCGCGTGCTCTCTGCAGATGAGCAGCTGGGGGCAGCAAACACATCTGGCGCCGATGCAGCCAGAGCCACAGGTCCTACCTCCTAAAGTGGCTGGCTGGGGGCAGGAACATTTTCAGCCCACAGAAACTCATGTCTGGGTCATTACAAGGCCTTTGTAATTTCCTAGGCCTCAAACTAGGCTTACACAGAGCAAGAGTGGAGCCCAGTGTGAGACAGCCTATCCGTGTGAGATACAGGAACGGATTGGGCTGGTTTAGCCTATGTATGGTGCCAAGGAATGGCTATAGCCTGAAACCTCAGTCCCCCAATATATGGTCCCGAACCTGGGCTGAAGGGAGAGCCCATGGCGGGGTGAGGTGTGTTATTTGACTGCTGTTGGGGTTGGGATCGCAGGGACGCGGGCAGAGGCGTCCCTCCACTGGCAGCAAGTGTTGGCCAGCTGGAATTTGCAATGTAAAGCATCGAGCTAAACTTCAGAAAAATTACTGAGGACTTTTTCTGGGGCAGACATGTGCTTCCTCAGCAGTTTTGGGAAAACCCCGTGGGGAGGCGGAAGAGCCGACTGTGCTGCGCAGCCAGCGGCACTGCTTGAAAGGCCTTTTCTGGTCTGCATTAACACTTCAGTAGGGAAGGGCTGCAGGAGAGGTTCACCCTCTGCAGCTCCCCAGGCCCAGCACAAGCTCGGTCTCTCTCATCTGGATATTTGCAGGTCTGTAACTCACCTCCAGAAGCGACTTCAGCTCAGTGCAGCGAGGACTTTCGAAGGATGCAGCTGGGCTCTGCGGGTGCATACGCACCGAGCGTTAGCCACAGCAGAGGTCAAGGTTGCTCTGCTTTCTGCAGGAAGCCTGCAAACTGAGTGACAGCCCCTGAGATCAGCTCAGCAGTCAGAACGATGGCATCAGACAACGACCTCCTGCGGCATGCGCTATGGTTATGCCTTCCCTCGCAAAATCTTCGGCAGCACCCATATGAGCGAGTGCATCGGCCGGGGTCCCTTCTCTGGCCCTGAGGCCAAGCAAGCCTACGCAACTCCCGCCCTCGGGGCTGACCTTGGTTTCGTCCCGGGATGGGGTGAGCTCACCCGTTCTGTGGTCAGGACCAGCCGCCGGGCTGCCAGCTGGGAAAGCCCAGGGTGTCACAGCCCGAAACCGTGGCAGGGAACGTCCTAACAGTTCAGATGCACGGAGGGCTGCATGTTGCTGCTTGAGACCATGCCCTGACCGTCTTTGGCTTACTGATGGAGATATTGTCACTGGAAATCAGAGGAGCTGACGGAAGCAATGCTCTGCTCATTTGTAAATGAGGCAAAAGCTTAAATTAGTGTCCCTTCCCCCTGTGCAGGCCAGCTGGGGAGAGCTTTCCTGTGCTACAGCGTGGTCTCTTCTCCGCCCCAGCCCCTCTCTGCCTCTCCTGCCTGCCTACTCACCAAACAGAGGGAAAACGTGGCAGAGGTGTCAGGCACAGCAAGGATCATCTCTCAAAGCCCAGAACAGATAGATATTTTACAATTCCGCGCTATTGATGGATGCGCTTGCCAAGGCCTCCCCACTGCACCGGGGTTTGTGTGGTGTGGCTGAATCCAATCCCTCCAGTTGAGCTGCATCTCCACGGAATCCTGACGGCTACACGGGCAGCCAGAGTTTGGAGTCTGGCCAAGCCGCTTCCCTCGGATGACAAAGGTGTGAGTCAGTCACGAGCTTGGTGTAACCTATTCATTTATAAAGACTGTATACAAATATGATTTTTTTCCCTCCTTGGCTACTGTAGACACTCCCAGCAGGGAGAAGCCTCTGCTCTGAACTCACGACTCAGAGCCCTCCCAGCTCTGCTGAGGCCTTGCTTCACTTTTTCCTTACAGGATCCAGTCGGACGGTTTGTAATCCATGGAGTCAGCAGTGAGCCCCGCGCACCCGATACGCTCGTTTGCACTTTCCAATTTGCAGTATGTGCCCGGGGCAGAGCGCTGGCTGCAGGAATCAGGCTGTGGGCAAGGTCAAATCATGGGCAAGGTCACATCATGACCAAGAGGGAGCCAAAGCTCTAAAGTCCAACGTTGGACTCCGAAAAAACACACCCTTTCAGTCTCCACCTGACTCCAGTGGTGAGAATCTGTTCTTGACCTTAGTTTTCTCTAAGCTCTGTATCTGTGCAATCTGTGCAGTCCAGTAGAGCAAGTCTCCCTCCTGCCATGTGCCAGGTATCGAAATGGCATAACAGGGCAGGGTTTCAGACATGCCAAGGCCACATTCATTTGCCTAAATGTAGTCACATCATGCTATTTTAAGCACATTTGTTTACCCTACCCAGCCTCTAACTAGCCGTTTTACACATCCTAGAATACCCAAAACACCCATAAGGGCCTGGCATGTCTGACACACAACCCACGATGAGACCCACACCCTTCTGGACTGGCAGGGAAGGGCTGAGCGGGACACACACACATGCCTAAAATAGCACTAGGCACCTCTGCTTGGCCAGCTCAGTCCTTCCCACCACCAGCTTCAGCGTCTCTGTGCCTGGTCTGCACGGTCCTGCTGGTCCAGCTGCTACAATCTTAATAGCAGGGGCTAATTTTCCATGCCAGTGCAATTCTAATTTGCCAGAGTCGCACCTGGTTAGGACTGGTTATTTATTGTTTCAGCAAGAGCGGGACTTGATGAAATGTTCTAAGCCATCTATAATAGAGTCCAGGACAGCCTGGCATGGACACAGCATTGAACAGTATAGAAATGCCAAAAGCAAGAAAGGGTTTGATAGGACTTTGCTGCACGGTGTGACTACTTACAGGTCACGGACTGAATCTTTATGGTGCTGCATCTTGTGTGGTCGTTTGTTGCAGCATAAAAAGGGGGTAGGTGTTAGCAGTTCAGCCTCAGAAGTACTTCATAGCGACTTTGCACTGGGACAAATGGCTGTAAAGCATGCTATCCCTTGGTACTTCAGATCTACTAATGCAACAAGACCTTCCTACCGTAACATTTGCATTTTCTCACAATTAGGTTGCAGTTATATTTGACTTCTGGAGGAAAACCGGCGATCTCTGTGGATATGCCCGTAGGTATGGGTGAAGTGATAACGGGCATTGCCGACTGCATCACGTAAGTAGGTTTTGGGTACAACGCACCCTTAGTGCCAAAGGCGTCCCGTTGCACAAACCCACTGTTGGGGCAGAAAGAGTCCAAACAGACCTACGGCCCAGGTGGGTCGGAGACGGGGGGAGAGGGCGGCTCCATGGGTACTGCTGTGCTCCCT
>NW_010265730.1:0-13060 GCF_000690775.1 Eurypyga helias
CGCCCCGAAACGGGAGCGTTGGACGGCGCGGGGGTCGGGCATTCCGGCCTCGGAGGGAAACCGAGTTCCAGCTTCTCTCTTGGGTGACGCTTTTCTGCACCG
The DNA here is from genome assembly GCF_000690775.1 of Eurypyga helias. Taxonomy (NCBI): domain Eukaryota; kingdom Metazoa; phylum Chordata; class Aves; order Eurypygiformes; family Eurypygidae; genus Eurypyga; species Eurypyga helias. The sequence goes on from NW_010265730.1 coordinate 103, forward strand.
GGACCGTGTTTCCGTGGCGCGATGTGGGAGAGAGCCGGGACGAAAGCGAACGGTTCTGCACGGGCGTCGCTGCCTTGCCGTGCTTCACGCTCCTGGTTCAGCGACGGTGGCGCGAGCCGTTTGTTATTAGCTAAAATATCGTGCTGTGGTGTTGCAAATAGCAAAACAAAAAGTGCCTCCTGAGAGATAGGAGAACGGGTTATTCCTGCGGAAGGTGGCCTAGTAACGTCTGTGAAGGACAGCCGTGTGATCGCGGGGGAGTTTTGCTAGCCGTAGTATCCAGGACTGAGTGAAAACCAAATTAAACCGTGTGACTTCTAACCACACGAACGCTTTATGTTTAGGAGGGGGACCTTTCCTTCTGTGTTACTGCCACTGAAACTCCTCTGGATCAGAGTTCTGCCTTTTCCCCTTTCAGAAGTGAAATTGGACGGTCGTGCTAGAAGCTGCTTGATGCCATTATGTGCAGCCTTAAAGCCGTCCCGTGTCCTGCGGAGCAGCAGCCGGTGGCACTGCGGCAATCGCGGCGGTGCTAGGCTGCGCCTCAGCTGGGGTGAGGAGGCCAAAGGAACATGCACCTGGCTGGTACCCAGTTAAAATAGGGTGGGGGAGCCGCTAGGTACCTCTTGTCTAGTGGGTCCCATCCCCTGTGTCCCCAGGCTGGGCTCGCAGACGCGTAGTGCACTGGGACTGGAGCAGAGCTAACCTGAGCTTGTTTCCAGCCCCGTTAACTCCAGTGACGCTTTGGTAGTTTGTTTAGTGATTGTTGCTGTCTCCTGCCCCCCAAACCGGGTTGACATGGCTTCGAGCTGGTGACCCCTAAATGATTTAGCCTGAAGTTCAGCTGGGCTGTGGCTGCTTCATGCATGAGCAGAGAGAAAGGAATCTGTGTGAGTAACCTGGGATCCCGCTGATCAGCAGCCCGTCTTCCGACTGCAGCCCCTAGGTTAAAAAGAGTGTAGGTGGCCAATGCCGGGTGGGACAGACAGCGAAGCCGTTGGTGCCCTGTTCCGTGGGTGAGCATTAGCCCCGGCAGAGGCGGCGAGGTGAGCTCTGCGTGGCCGGGCCATCTGCTCGTGCGTTGTGGAGCTGTGCCCCGCCAGCCTGGCTCTCAGGGGCTCCTCTTACTGCATGGGGCTCCTGGCCTGGGCCCTGCGGGGTCACCCTGGAGCCCTCGCCTGGGGGGAGCCGAGCAGGCTTGGCCTGGCCCGCGTGCAGCTGTGGTGAGACGCTTGAGGAGCTCCGTTCAGCGAGAGCCGCTCTCAACAAGCTTCCTGTTCTGCTGCGGCGTGACTTGTCAGCGCACGGGAAGGCGGCTGCCCACACAGATAACGACTGGGAGAGCATCGGGCCACTCCGACCTGTGATGTTAGTACCTGAAGAATGAACCGGGCGATTCCGGTGTGGAGTCCACACCTCACCTTCTCCGCAGCTTGTCTGGCAGCACTGACGAAGGCACGTCCTGGCTTACCTCAGATCTGCTGCCTTGCCGTAGGCAGTGTACGGGCTTGGTGTGAGAGGAGAAATTGGCTCAGAAAACGAAAAAGGCTGCCCAGGTTGTTGCTTTGTTTACAGAATCCCTCCTATGCAGCGTGGGGTTATCCAGAAGCTTGTTACTTCATTTTTATGGTCACTGGGAGCCTGGGGTCTCAGATAATTTGAGTTACTTAGTCGACAAGCGACGCGCGATGGCTGCACGACAGAGTTCTCTTTACGGGAACGAAGCAAAGAATTGCACTCAGTTTATTTGCCCCAAAGTTACGTGTAGCCTTTCGAAACTACTGACTGCTGCTGCCTTCTGCGACTGCGTCTGGCTCCAGTGTGGATGGTGCAGGGTGAAGAACTGTTGAAGTGGCTGTTGAAACAACTGCGCGTGTTTGAATCCCGCTCTGGGCACTGACCGTGCCTGGGCAGAAAGCTGGCGGGTGAAGCCCTGCTCACGCTGTTGCTCTTTGAGGGAGTTGGGGTTTTCCTGCAGGACTCGCGCTTTAAAGTTTCGAATCGCTTGGCAGAGTTTGCTCTTTGCCAGGCAGCACTCTACAGAGTGGGAAATAAAGTATGTAAGTGTGCTGCCTTCCGAGGTCATGCGAGGCCAAAACTGGCTCTGTTACTCTGACGCGATGAGAACAGAACCGAGCACAAAATACCGGTGTGGAACCTGAATCTCTCGCTTCCTCTCCTGGTGCTTTTAATTACAGAGCCACGGAGGCTTGTTCTGGACACCTCCATCAAGTTCATTCATCCTTAATATGCATGCAGTTCTGTAGGAAAAATGTTTTGCCTTGAAGATAAATTTTCTGTGGATGGTGGTGTGTGTAATTTTACCTTGTCTGTATGGGTGGAAGAAGCAGGTTTTGTAACTGCGAGATGGAGCACTGGTAGCGCTGGCGTGGGGGGTAACTTTCCTTGTGCGTGTTCGCAGGTGAACGAGCTCTGCTGGCATGTGCGCTGCCTCTCCTGCAGCGTTTGCCGAACGTCCCTCGGGAGGCACACCAGCTGCTACATCAAAGACAAGGATATCTTCTGCAAACTTGATTATTTCAGGTACATCGTACGGCTGCAGCGCTTGGTTTGGCGTGTCACGCGTACTGGTTACGTTGTGCTCGGGCTGCAAGGAAAACGTGCGCTTAGGCTTTTTTATTGGCTACGCTTATTTTCAGTAGTTAAACTCCGACACTTCTTGCAGGGGGACTTGGAAACCCCAAGTCTGGTTAGTGAAACTCCCCGTGAAGTCTCCCCCTGCCCCTCCGAGGCATAGCTGCTGCGTGCAGAGGGAAAGCAGACCCAGTCGCTGCCGCGGTGAGGTTGTAACGCGGGCGTATGCGCCAGCAGCCTCCGTAGTGCTGGTTGGGAGCACGAGGCAGAGCTGAGGTGATGTTGTTTGGACCTGCAGCATCCCCTGGAATTGCACAGCCAACCCAGAAAAAGTCCCGCGCTCGCCAAAAGGAGCGGTCAGCAGTTGCAGTTTCCTTGGTCAGTTTGATGGAGAACGTGAAGCCTTCTTCAACAGTAAGGCCTAGTCCTGTAAGGAGGAATTTTACCTATTCGTGCTGACATTGGAGGCACTTGGGATACAGAATCTTGGGTCCAGAAAGCAGCAAAACCCCTGAGTTTTGTGGGACTTTAAAAAAAAACAAAAACCAAAAAACTTAGGAGGCTGCAGGGATTTTTCAGGACAAATTCTCACCTACATAATCAACACATCTTGGTGGCTAGTTTCCTCCTCAAAGAGGAATATTCTACTGTAGTAATGTAAATACTTGCAGATATTTGAATTTGTTTTAAAATTGTAATGTGAATGTAATTAAGGAAGTCGCTATGATGATACGGGTTTTGCCCACCCTTTTGCTGACGGGGACTGATGAGGAGCGAAGCCTGATGTAGCTGAACGGGGGTAATTCAGACTGCCACTAGAGTGATGGGAAATAATTTGAATAATTGGCAGAGTTTTGAAGACAAAGCTGTTCCCATCTCCCACTCACAGCTTTTTAGAGAGGAATCGCCTTCGTAAAAGGGCAGATGAAGAGCTGTGACATCGCGTAGCAGTGAGGGTGTTTCAGTTTTACTCTTTGCCCTGTGGAAACATAAACGTCTGCCGTAGCGTCTTGCTATCGGATATGGACTTGCTGATGTTTTTTCCCAATAAAACCACAATTATGCTGTCCCCCAATGCCACGTGACCAGCCTGCTCGCTGCAAGTCTCCGCTGCCACGTGTCCCGGCTGTCACCCTCGGGGGTCACCCTCTTGCCTGAGCCGGTGTCTGTGCCTTCACCCCCCGTTGCTCTGTCTCCGCAGGCGGTACGGCACCCGCTGTTCCCGCTGCGGGCGGCACATTCACGCTACTGACTGGGTCCGAAGGGCCAAGGGAAACGTGTACCACTTGGCGTGTTTTGCGTGCTTCTCCTGCAAAAGGCAGCTTTCTACTGGAGAGGAGTTTGCGCTGGTTGAAGAGAAAGTGCTGTGTAGGGTGCACTACGACTGCATGTTGGACAACCTGAAAAGAGAAGTTGAAAATGGTAACGTACCCTTTTGTTAAGAACTATGGTTGTGGTTTAGTTTTAATTAAAATGTTGGGGTTTACTTCATCTTCCTTACTAAGAGGTAATTACCCAGCTTTACTGAGGCTGGAAGCACAGGTTCCTGAATTAAAATAAGGTGCAAATTATTGGATGTTTCAATTTTTAAGCTTGTTTAACTTTGTATAACTTGTTTTCTGTCCTAAGGAAAAGAAAGCGAGAGCACATGCAGCTGATAAAAAATGTCATGCTGGATCTGTTCCTTCCCTGACTTGCAGGGGGGGCGCTGGGTGACAGTGCCAGATCAGCTGGACTTTGAGCAGAATATGGCTTTTCTTAGAGCTGAAACTCGGCTGGCCAGCACCGTTGGCTGTTGGAGGACAGCCGGAGTGAGGAGTTGCATCGTTCTGAATGTTTAGCAGACAGCGGTGTTTTCTTGTTAATGCTTCAGGTAATGGGATTAGTGTGGAAGGAGCGTTACTCACAGAGCAGGACGTTAATCACCCAAAACCAGCAAAAAGAGCTCGGACCAGCTTCACAGCAGATCAGCTCCAGGTAGAGGCAGCGCGCGTACCTTGCAGGGGTCAGGACGTAAGTGCCGAACCGATGGGAATTCGGATGCGTGGGGGGGGAAGGAAGAAGCTTGCATGCTTTAAACTCTTTCATAAACCATCAAGACACGGCATGTTTCTGCAATTGTTTGTGAGCTTCAGCAGTTTCATATGAAATAGTTACTCTTCAAGATTTTATTTCCCTGGGGGCAGCTAGTAATTCTGCGGAGTGGAAACGAAAAGGTAGTTCTCTTTTGATTGCCCGATGCAATCTGTTTCATCGGGCACTTGGATCGCTGCACGTAGCACAGACAAAAGACTGTTGGAATCATGCGGTGCGGAGGGTTGTGCTGAAGGTGGGTGCGGGCTGTGACCAGGACATCCGCAGGACGGAATTTAGATTTTGTTGCGGTGCACAGTGAGGGCTGTGAGAGATTGCTGCCCAAGCAGGTGAGTGTGCTGGGTTCCCGTTTACGCCCGTGAGCAGACTCGCCTCAGTGACGGTTTCTTGTCTTGCTTTGGTTTCTGGAGAAGACGGGGAATAGTTGCACACTTATTAATTGCCCCTTTTCCTCCTAACTTGACTCTCCTCAGTACTTGCTTTTCAGGTGACGTGTTATAGTCTTGGCTACACTTCTGTACACCAGAAGGAGAGACTATCAGCAGGGACACGTCTCTCCTTCTCCCCTCCTTCTCCCCTCCTCCCAGCCCTTCCAAAATGCACTGTGTGCTGATTTCTCCAAGCGTCTTTGAGCTTTGCCAGTTAAAATACACTGAAGTCGTCACAGTCTTGGTGTCCTGTTTCGGGACCTACCTTCGGTGTTTGATGCTGCGTGTGCTGGGGAAATGCCCCCACTTTAGTTTCCTAGAGCTGGGTGGAGTGAAATAGAGGGGAAGTGCATTTCAAGTACTTGGCAGCAATTCTTGAACTGTCCAATTTGTTCTTGAATGTACATTACTGAAGTATGTTTTTCCAATATCCCTTTACACCAGCTCAGCTGTTAGTTCTGTTCCTTTCCGTGGTCAGGACTAAGGGAAGTGGGGACTCAGAACTCTGGAAGTACCAAATCCAGACCCCTGCCCTGAAGGGGGAGGGGGCGGGATTGCTTCATCTGCTCTGCTCTCAAGGCTTCTGGCCTTATTGCTGCCTTGGCGAGGGTTAGCTCCCGACTGTCCCCAAGATGAGCTGTTTCACCCTCTGGGTCAGCACTTCACTTACATTTTTGCAGGGAAACCCACCGTCCTAGGGCTGGCTCCCCATGAAAAGGGGCAGAGGTGAGACCGCCTTCAGAGGTTTCTGCCTGTAGTAGGAAGGAAGCTGCAGTTTTCCACCTAATCCCGGCTACGCATCCCTGCTTTTGGCTCATAACATCTTTGAACTTCCGGTCCCGCGTGGCCGCCACCCTGTTCCTTTTGTGCTGGCTCAGCCCCAGGTCTGGCCTGTTGGCCCGGCCTCTCGTTGGCGGTGAAGGCAGCGGGGAAAGCGAAGGCTGAGGTGTCATAGCGCAGGGGGGTTGAGCAGTGCTGTGCGCTGTGGCGTGTGGCTGTCAAAGCTCGGTTTGCCATGGCAGCTGTGACAGGGGACAGTGTGGTGTCAGTACAGAAGCAGCATGTTGGCACTGATTTGGCACAGGGCGAGGGCTCTGGGCATCAAGCTCGAACCTCTGCGAAAGGGACCTTTTCCAGCAGCAGCCAAATGGGAGACGGGCCCAGCCATCAATGCAGGGTCTGTGTTCAGGGCTTCTTCCCCTTTGTTGTCAATGAAACGTCTGTGCTTCCCTCTTTTCCTGTTGTAAATCGATTGCCACCTACTCCAGTGGGTGTTTGAGAACCTGGGGCCTCTTGTTGCTTGTTGACATGTGCTGTCTGCTCAGCGCCTTTGTCTCTGGGCCTGTCCTTGATGCTGGTGTGAGACTTCACTTCCAGCACGAGAAGCATCAGAGGGATATGTGACTGTCAGCCTGTATTAATGCCCCCTGTGAAGCGCTTGTGCAAAGGATGCCCCTGCTTTTTGATGTCTCCCTACGAAACTGTAGGAAAGTAATAGTTTGTGTTTCTGAATGTGGAGAGAAATAGGCTGAATCTTGAAAGATGAAGCTAGGCAAAAGTAGCCAACCATCAAGGGGCAAAGTCGGAGATGAGGAACTACAGTTCGCTGAGACACCCTGCAGAAATCCATGCTTCCTTAAGTAAGATAAACTCCCACAGGTCAAGTTGACATCTGCTTCCTTAAATCACTTAATTCCTGCCCTAATGACAAGTGGTCCCTTCAGTTTTCTGTAGCAAGATGGGTGTAACCCAGCAGTTACAGAGTGCAGGTCAGCCCAGGTGGAGCCTCTGTGTTCCTCCCGTCGGTCGAAGGTCGAGGAGGCACAAGGTGCTTCTCAGTTGCCTGCATCCTCCTTGCAGCTGGAGAGGGATGCAGGTTGCTCTATGTCATGCAAGAGGCAGGTAGTGACGGCCGGTTCAGAGCGGCGGATCAGGGTTCCCTCCTTGCACTGCGTGCTGTGATGTGCTGCTGCAGGCACTTCCTTTACCGAGCATGCTTGGCTTCGCTTTGCTGCGAACTGTCTCCCCCAGTCCTCCTCAATGCAATTGTAACAGAGCATCTCCTGCTTTTTTTACTACTGCCAAGCAGAATTCCTTTCTGTCATTCCTGGTAAATGTCTCTGTTCAGTTAAGCATAATAAGGGGCTTGTATTTTGCCTGCGAGGGATGTACTTTCTTTCCCGTGGTGTAGGTGGGGCTGCCTGGGGACCAGCGGTTACAGCAGCTTCCTAAAACCGGTCAAGGAGTAGGACAGCGGTCTGGGGGAGCGTGTAATGCTGCTCTCAGGAGTGCACCCAAAAACCGGTGGTCTCTTGCCTTTCCAGGTTATGCAAGCACAGTTTGCTCAGGACAACAATCCAGATGCACAAACGCTTCAGAAGCTGGCAGAAAGAACAGGCTTGAGCAGACGTGTTATACAGGTAACTGCTAAGCTGCTTGACTGGTGAAGTCTCTACTCGTCCACTGCAAATGCTTAACCGCAGTCTTCTCCGTGTCGTCGTTCTGAGATGGAAAAGGATCAAATCTGGTAGCTCTGACGTAACTTTGGTCAGCATCCTTGTTTGTCCTAGACCTGTTCCCAGCTACATTAGAAAACTTGCTGTGTTCCTTTTGCACTTCATGTGGGGGATTAATAATCTTCTGGGATTAATAATCTTCCTGGAAGAAACTTCTCAGCCCGAATAGTATAGAATTGGCACTCCTCTAATCACAAATTTCTGACTTCAAGAGCTTGTTCTTCAGACCTGTGCTCTTTGAAAATGGCTTGTGGTGACACACTAGGAGCATCTCTGCTCTAGACAGCAGAGTTGGGAGATCAGTGCCATCCAAACTGGAGAGAGACACAGACTTAGAATCTTTGTTTGAAGGTGCCTCTCAGCAAACGTTATAGGCATGTTTATGTATAAAAAATGATGTAGTATAAATTATACACTTACATGTTCACATGAATAAGAGTAAGTTTGCAGTTCCCCTAGCTAATTCTGGCCTGGAAGACCAACAGCTTTTCTGTAGAAATGAGGTATTTGGCAGCTGTGATCAAGCATTAAAAAAGTGGAAGCTCACACGCTGCTCGGTGTGAAAAGGAAGATGGGTGCCCCATGGGTGCCCCGCGTCGCCCTTGGTGGCGTTGGCGCCAGGAGGTGGCTGCGTGCCGTGCCGTGCCATGCTGTGCCATGCCAACAGCCCAGCAGGCGTGCGGGGCCGTGGGTGCTGCTGCTCGGGCTGGCAGGAGTCGTGCAGCCCTTCGCCGGCTGCTGCTCACGGCAGAAGCTTTTCTGATTTGGGCGAGGCGCGACACGGGCTGAGAGCGAGTGCTGCGTCATCAGGACTGTCGGTGTCATGGTGAGGGCCCAATGACCCGAGGCCGGCTGCAGTTGGAACGCTGGGGTGTTTACTGTGCTGATGTTGAAACGGAATGCAATCCATCAACGTGATGTAAACTTTTCCCCCTTTTCAGGTGTGGTTTCAAAATTGTAGAGCACGCCATAAGAAACATGTTAGTCCTAATCACTCATCTACTGCTCCTGTCACAGCAGTTCAGCCCTCCAGGCTGTCTCCACCTATGTTAGAAGAAATGGCATACTCCGCGTACGTGCCCGCGGACGGGACGATGCTCACTGCTCTGCACAGCTACATGGATGGTGGGTATAACAGCCTCGCACGTCCAAGTGCAGTCACTGTTGACACTAGCAGGAACAGGTTACTGAGTGCCAATGAAAGACACTTAATGTGTTTGTAATCTGTAGTAATCGTCAGAGACTGTCCTAGTGCTGTCCCCGCTGCCTGCGCCTCGCTAGGCGTGCCTTTTCCCTGTAGGACCTGGGCGCGCTCTGCCCTGTGCACGCTGGTCAGTCGGGGTACAAAGAGCACGTCCTGTGCTTCCCCCCAACGATGAATCCCACTTACAAGACATCACTTTGCTTTAAATGCCCGTGCGCGGTTTTCGATGGCACGTGATGCGGATGCGAACCGTTCAGCCCCGCTCCTTGAGCGTACCCCGAGGGCTGAACGTGTACCTGGTGCAGCAGCTTCGCTGAGAGCTGAGCCTTCCCAGGGTGGGGGGGACGGGGTGGTCACTAGTGAATTCCCGTCACCGTGTGTCTTACCGACAACTCCGGCTCGTGTTTGTGGTTAGGAGAGACTGAAGGCTTTGGGAGTAGACGGAGCCGCGCGCGGGGCCTGAGCGTTTCCTCCGAAGCGCAGGTGTAGGGCGGGCTGTGGGTGAAGGGGTGTGCGTGCTGGGCTGAGGAGAAGGGGGCATGCTGGGACTAGTGACCTCTCACTGCCCGCTGGGATTCCATCCTTTTCCACCTCCGATGAAGCTGACGGGTAACTGTTTCTGTTTTTGTAGCTCATTCACCTACAGCTCTTGGGCTCCAGCCTTTGCTACCGCACTCAATGACGCAGCTGCCCATAAGTCACACCTGAGCCCCTTCTCTCAGGGATATGAGCTACCAAGGACGTAACCTGAAGTCGTTGATTGTGTGTTAAAAATATCCTTAGAAAGATATTAACGTTAACTTTTTCTTTAACATCCGAAGCGTTTTTGAGGTAACTCTTGCTGCCGAGGTACGTGTGTATTTAGCCTGCGAGACACTTTTATGGGTTCTGCATAAATAACGATGACATTGTTTACAAGCCTTATTAAATACCTTTTTGTATTGTCTGGAAGTAGTCCACTCTAGTTATGTGTGTTAATTTATTTGTCATCAAAAGAGCACTTTGCCTAAAAGAAAGGACTGACAATTGTGCAAAACGTTTACAATTCTCTGTGAAACTGTAGTTTATCATTAGTTTGTATCTGTAAGTTATTGCTGAAAGTATTCCCTGTGTTTGAGTTGTATACAGCCTCTGTGGTAACGCTTACTTCTGTGAGTTTACAAAAATAAATTTTGGTTGCAAATATTTTCAACAAGAACTGAATAAAGTTCCCGTTGTAGCATGCGAAGCACAACGCTGCTGTGTTTGTGGCTGGACCGCGCTGGCTTGGGGAGCGCTGACCTTGCATCTTCAGTTGTAAGAGAAGGTCCCTGGTACAGACACGTGCACTGCCCCAAACTCGGGGTGGTCGTGTTTGTCTCAATCGACTCAAATCCTTTAATGGGCTCAGGTTGGCCTCGAAACACCCTGAATAGGTGGTGTTAAAGGGGGTGCAAAGCAGTGAGGGGGAGGGCGCAGCCCTGCAGTGGGAGGGGTGACAGATGGGGTTGATGCTTAACTGGCATTTGATCAGAAAGTGAAGAGCCTGAATTTGCTTTGGCTTTCTGGTTTCAAATTTTACTGCAGTGTCTGTTTTTTTTCAGTGGTTTTACCTTGCAGTTTTGTTAAGGAGGAGGGTAACAGGCAATGCTTCATGCAGAGCTAGATCTTGAAAAATGTGGCTCTGTTCAACTGGCCTGTGTGGAACTGCACCAGAACAGAGGTCAGAATTCAGTCAGATGCCCAAGAACACCAAGATTTAAAATGTTAATGTGCCGAGACTGAAGTGCAGAGCAGGTTGTGATGTGCTGGTGTGGTGGACAAAGGCTAGTGCCTGCTTCCAGTGCAACGGATTATTTTGTCTTCACAGACTGGTTTCCTTCAAGACGGGTAGAGCCACCTGCACACCCAGCCTTTACTTGCATCAGAAGGAACTCCTGCTTTGGAAGGTCTGTGTGTCTGTCTCCTTTTCTCTCCCCCAGCTCTGAGTCTGCAACTTCTTAGCTGTCCTGGTCGAACCATTTCAGTATGGCAGAGGTAGGGTTCTCCTTCCCACCATGGGAAGCCGATGGCTTTTAAGAGCGTGACTGTGATGGTAAGCTCTGAATTCAGGTTCTGTAAATTCAGTGTTGGCACTCTTTCGAGTGCCACTCACAGGCGTCGGAGCTGACCTGAGTAGCAAAAGTGAGGGGTGTGCGCTGGCACCGTGGTTTGCCCAAGGGGTTGTTACCCTGCCGTGTTTTCCACAAAAATCCCCAAAGACAGGAGTGCTGCAGAGCTTCCCTGACGTTACATTTTTACTTGGGCGTGCATAACTTCTGGGTGGAATTCTGAGTACGTTGCTTTCCACACCGAAGCCGGCTCCACGCATCGGCGCGGCACAACAGCACACACAGCAGTAGGCAGACTGGGTTTTGTCCGGTTGCTGGGTCTGGTATGCGAGTAGAACCACCTTACGGCTGAGGTTTTTCCAGGTAAACCCTGAATAATGCTAACTTAGGGCTCAATATAAACTTGGCAACTTCAAACACTATTTAGTTGTGGTTTAAAATGCAACTTTGCTTCCATCGTGTCCCTTGAAGGAGAGGTAATAGTCAGATCTCGAGGACCGAGGCAGCTCCGGGTTACCTGAAACAAAATCAGTCACAGTTTATCTGTGAAACAACCCTTCTGTTCAGCTGTGAAGTCCGGGCAGGATTCAAGTAAATAGGGAGCAATTTTCCCATTTCCCTAGGAAAACAGGAAGCAGGAGTGTTCGTCTGCTGCTGCTGTGAAGGCTTGAGCAGCTTTTCTAAGTGTGTCTGGGACAGTGTGGGGCTGAAAATGGGAAGCTCAGCTGAGGTCTGGCACTCCTGGGTCTTCCCTTGGAGCGTGTTGGACACATGCCACTGGCCAGTGTCAGCTGGTGTTGGGCTGTGTGGGGCTGACAGGGCACACGGAAAACCGGGGGCCGTTTCAGGCCGCTGCTCTCAGCTGAGGCTGTTGCTGTGGTCCGTTGCAAGCTGGAATGCTTGTCTTCCTACTGGGATGAACTGGCTTGCTGCTGAGCTCTGCTGACCCCAGAGCCATCCTACTGCTCCTCGCTGTAGGCAAGAGTAACATGGTTATTGCTCTGCTGGGGCAATTCGGGGGATCTCGTCACAGAATGCAGCTGTAGCTACAGCAGGGACACGCAGTACGCGTTTCGGTGCCTCTCAGACCACACAGGCTCAGCGTGAAAGTGAAATGTTGTACAAAATTGGCGTTTGAAATAAATAGGTTGGCAAGCAGAGCGGCTGAGCTTACTGCTCGCTCTGTCCTCTGACCAACTGCTTTGGGGTTTCTGGATGCAGGAGTCTTGGTAAAACCTGACATGGTTGTACCATAAGGAACAGTCCAGCACGGGTGGCTCTTCCCTTGATGGATGAATGCCAGCAGTAACGTGGAGTGACACCCTTTACCTTTAGCCTCTGCACAAGTCTCTTGCACAAAGATTCTTTGGTAGCTGATTTGGTTTTTTCAGTATCTTGACTAAACGTAACTCATGTTTTACACTGCGTTTGCTGGTGGTGACCAGCGTGCCCCCAGTCCTCGCTCCTGGCATGCTGGGGTTTGGCTCTGGTGTCGTAAGCTGAAACATCAGGGCTGCTGTCGCAGACAGGGCTGCGCAGGAGCTGGTGTTACTCTGCCTCGGGGCACTCGCGGCTCCTGGTACAGAACAGACCATGGTGGGTAAAGCGTGTAGCTCGACAGGTACTTTGTACCGTGCTGCTGCGTTCAGCCCTATAGTGCCGGGAAGCTGTTCTGGTAACCTAGACGATGAGGTGACCGTAGGATACACAAATCCCAGCTTTTCCAGAGCTAAAGATGCAAACTTGGCGGGATGAAGGTGTTGGCATTGTTGTTCTGCAGCTGATGCCGTAGCGTACCTCAGGGGAAAAGAACCCATCTTCCACACAGGCAGAATAAAGTGTAAGGCAGAAGCCAGCGGGATTACGCTGGTGGATCGAGCGGGTAGTTTCACATTCTGCTGTTGCTTGGAGCAGCTGCAAGGCCTGTGCCGACACCTTCGCTCTTTTTTCTCGGTCTGTATGTAAACTGTAATTTGCTGAATGCGGGAGCACCCAACAGCCGCCTTCTCTACTGTTTTCAGAAGGAATCAG
>NW_010265730.1:13095-13691 GCF_000690775.1 Eurypyga helias
AAAATACGGTTTTACGAGAGGAAAAAAAAGCATAGGTACGTTATGCGTAGCTAAAATCACAGAAACGTGACCTTTGGATATGCATTTTGATCGCCAGCAGCTCGGCGGGGTGTGTGCAGGCACCTTGGGCTGACAGGCTGAGGCATCCTCCCGGGCTGAGTTCAGACGTGCAGTCACAGGTCGTGTCACGACATGGGTTCAGAAGGGGTTCCAGCACCGACACCAGGGGCCGCTGAACTGAACTCACAAAGGAAACATTCCCGCTCCAGGGGCCCAGACCCACTGCAGCCGAGCCTCGCGCGGGGATCGGTTACGCTGCTCCGGACCGTTGTTGGTGCTCTCCGAAAACACCCCACTCATGAGCGTAATCACCCCCCTGCGACGATGCTGCGTAAGCGCTTCGCAGTGCTGGAAGAAGCTGGCACCGCATAAACCAAACAACCCCAAAGTAAGTAAAATAAAAAGGAACGACACCCCCTCCCCTTCTGACGGTATCAGTGGGAGCACGTTAAGCCACAACCTGACACCCCTTTGGTTCCTTTCCAAACCTGGGTTTCCAGGCTGCAAAATTCAGATTGCCCAGCCAAGCCACCAGA
>NW_010265730.1:13712-15295 GCF_000690775.1 Eurypyga helias
AGTTGATTCAAGGCAGGAAATGGAGTTGGTCAGATGTGCTGAAAATGATGGCAACCAGAAACTACATTGTGAAGCTCCGTACAAACCAGCCCCTTCCTTTCCCTCGCCTGGCCGCCTGCAGCTTGAGGATTTGCAGAGCAGGGCGCCAGTTCTTAGAGGTGAACGCGCCACCAGCAACGCTCGTCTGCAAAGTCCAACTGCAGAGAGGGCGCAGGTGCTGCGCATCGGACACTATGGGCTGAAGGGAAACCCCTTTTCAGCCCCAGTTTGTGAGCAGGGGCTGTTCCATTACCGTTTCCTTCTGCGGGATCTCAGCCAGAGCACTCGCTGCTGCCTGCACCCTGCCCCAGCCGGGCTGCAGCACGACGGCACTACCCGTGCCAGCGGGGAAACCGAGGCAGCCTCTCCCTCTGCAGCGGGCACCGGTGCCGGGAGGGAGAGCGCCCGAGCGAGGGGCACAGTAGCTACACGTGTCCCGCAACAAACTGCAACTAAAGCTGAGCAGCCAGGCTGCAGCCCGCCAAACGGTGACACTGATCGGCACCCGGGCCTGCAGGGAGACCGGTACAGCACAGCGTTCCCTTGGGTAACAGGTTGCCGGAGAGAACAAACCTTGCAGAAGAAGCAGGAGCCCTAGAGACGCCTGGCCATCAGATCGCTGGTGCACGGGAGACAACGCAGGCGAGGCTCCGAGTTCATCTGGCTGTGGGCTGAAGGCTCTGTGGCATGCAGCCAGCGTTAGACTTACGTGTAATATGAATGGCAGGAAAAGCATGTGAGAAAGAAAACACATCACGCTGCAAACGTGGTTAAAAGAAGGCAAGAAAGCAATTTTGTTAGTAAGCCTGACGTTTTCTGAAAGACAACATGAGACACTGAGGAAGTTTAAAAAATAAGCCAGCTTTACTGAAAATAACTACGTACATGAGACACATAGCTAAGGTCCTCCATGCTCCAAAAGCACCTTACCACAACTTTTGTATTACAAAAGTATCTTCCAGCATCTGGGAACCCGCTGGTAGATGCTGCAGGGTGACAGCCAATCACCCACAGGAACATCCACGGATGTGCTGGACATCCACGGCGCTTTACTGCTGCCGCTGGTTTCTGCCAGTCCGAGCTGAGTTACCGTGATGCTGCACAGGCCAAAAAGCACCCTGACTTTCCCTGCCAAATCAGCAAACAGACCAGATAGAAATGGAACCTTTCGTGAAGATCCGCTGTAAACCAGCAGTGTCTTTTAGCTCTTCCAGCCGACTGTTCCTGAGCAGGCTGCTCCCTCTTCTTGTGTCGCGTGGCCTCGCTCAGCCCAGCCCCAGACTGGGCTCAGGGGACACCAGGATCCCTCTGGAGCTCCTCTCACAGCTCATCTCTCACTCTCTAGTTGGGGCTGAAACTGCCCCCCTCGAAACCCCCTGGGCTGAGCCATTCTCCTCTCTGGATGCATTTGCCCTGTCACAACTGCGCTTTTCCAGCAGCTGCCACCCCCTCCCGGCGCAGACAACTCCCCACCCCTGCCCAGCGCTCATGGGTGCCGTGGCCACCGGCTGTCGGTGTGGCTGGCCAGCACAAACTCACCAGCC
>NW_010265730.1:15386-15690 GCF_000690775.1 Eurypyga helias
CGCTCTCCAGCCACTGTCCCCAAACAGCCGCAGCCCCCGCTGGAGCCTTCCGCGCTGGTGGCTGCTCCGCTGCGGCTGTCGCTGCCCACGGTGACAGCAGGGCTGAGCCGGCCGGAACGGCAGCATTGCAGCGTTTTGGGCTAAACCACTTCATTGCGCGGCTTCGCGGCAGCTGTCGCTGACTGCACCCTCCAACAGGCGCCCCACATACGGACCCGCGCGTAACGCACACCTTCCTTAACCTCAAGCCCAAATTCTCCCTTTTTCCTGCCTCCAAAGAACCACCCCAGCGCTGGCTCCGCTG
>NW_010265731.1:0-1041 GCF_000690775.1 Eurypyga helias
GATTAATTAATTAAAATATACAAATATTCTATAAAAATTCAATAATTCTGTAATTTTTCTCTTAGCAAAAGAAAAACAAACCCAGACTTAAATATGCAATTGTAAAATACTGAAAAACAAGGAAGAACATCTCTCCAAAATCTACACTGAAAAATGCATAGAATGATAGAATAGAATAGAATGGTTTGGGTTGGAAGTGACCTTAAAGATCATCTAGTTACAACCCCCTTGTAATAAGCAAGGACACCGTCCGCTAGATCAGATTGCTCAAAGCCTCATCCAGCCTGGCCTTGAACACATTCACGTATGGGAGATCCACAACTCATCCTATCCTCTTAGAAGAGGTGTTCTTCATGGCCCTCCTCTGGACTCAGTCCAACAAGCTGATATCCTTCTTATGTTGAGGGCCCCAGAGCTGGATGCAGCACTCCAGGTGGGGTCTCACAAGAGCAGAGTGGAGGGGCAGAATCAACTCCCTCAATCTGCTGGCCATGTTTCTCTGGATACAGCCCAGGATACAGTTGGCTTTCTGGGTTGCCAGCACATACTGCCAGCTCATGTTCAGCTTCTCATTCACCAGTATGTCCTTCTCCTCAGGGCTGCTCTCTATCCATTCTCCACCCAGTCTGTACTTGTGCTTGGGATTGCCCTGATCCAGGTGCAGAACCCTGCACTTGGCCTTGTTGAACTCCAGGATGGCATCCCTTCCCTCCAGTGTGTTGAATGCAGCACACAGCTCAGTGTCATCAGCAAAATTGTTGAGAGTGCACTCGATCCCACTGTCCATGTCGCTGACAAAGATGTTAAACAGTTTTGTCCCAATACCAACCCCTGAGGAAGGTGGTCATCACTGACCTACACTCAGACATCAAGCTCTTGACCACAACTCTTTGAGTTCAACTATCAAGCCAGTTCTTTATTCAATGAGCAGTCCATCCATCAAATCCATGCCTCTCCAACAAGGATGTTGTGAGGGACAGTGTCAAACACTTTGCACAACTCCAGGCAGATCACATTGGCTGCCCTTCTTTTATCCACCAA
>NW_010265732.1:0-30622 GCF_000690775.1 Eurypyga helias
TCAGATACTGGAAAGCTGCAGTATTTATTTCATTTACTTCAAATTATGAAACTGTTCCAATGTCAACCCATGAGTTTCCTTGTCTTTCCCTTCAAATCTCTTTCTCATCTCCTTGGGGGAGGAGGGAGGTGAGCAAGTGGCTGTGTGGTGCTTAGTTGCTGGCTGGGGGTTAACCACAACAGGCTGTGAATGCTTTTTTTTTAAGCAATAAACTGAGATGAGGACAGGCCGCGAGCGGTGGGGGGTGTTCCAGCACCCTTGTAGGCCTCCTTCAGATACTGGAAAGCTGCAGTATTTATTTCATTTACTTCAAATTATGAAACTGTTCCAATGTCAACCCATGAGTTTCCTTGTCTTTCCCTTCAAATCTCTTTCTCATCTCCTTGGGGGAGGAGGGAGGTGAGCAAGTGGCTGTGTGGTGCTTAGTTGCTGGCTGGGGTTAAACCACAATAAGCAGTCAAGAAACAGCTCGCATAGTTACTATTGGTATGAGGACGGAAATCCTGAAAAACAAAATCCATAGATGATGCCTCCCTCTGGTAAAGATGTGGTTTCATCCATCAAGTTTATTGTTTTTAACACTTTAGTATGCCTAGGAAACTAATTAATTAGTACTGGTACTTTGTTGTGCTGTGTAACAGAGAAAAAATATGAACCTGCCTCAAACAGTATAGAGTTCCTATTAAGTTTCTTTTTTTCTCTCATAAATATGAAGGTCAGACTTTCATGTTAAATTCCATGTGTTGCTTTGTGCTCTGTCTGAAATGGATCATGCTCCGGGTATTCACTAATTATCATTCAAAAATATTTTCATTTCATTAAAGCAATTCAAGGTGAACAAAGAACTAAAGAAGAGACTTCAGTTCCAGCACCCTGGTAACAGCTATAAGCAGAACCTGGTTCTGTGCCTCTAAGACTCAACTTCACTGTGAGGAAAATACAGACTCACTTGAGGAGGAGCTGACAGCAGCTATATCTCAGCAGGTCCCTTGCATAAAGCCTGGAAGGAGTTGAAATTAGCCCACACCCTGTGAATTCTCAGCTCAGACTGAAATCTGAGTTATCTTAATCCATGAGCCATTTGTGCTTCTTCACAAAAGTTATTTGTGTTTCCTCGCCGTCTTCATCCCCATCAAAAGACATGATATTGTAAAAAAATTGCAAGATCTAGACAAGCTAAGCAGGGGTTAAGATAATGGTTTTATACTACAGAAATGGTGAATGTAGACTATATAAATCTAGACAGTGGATTACAAACTAAATTGTCAAAGGGGACAAAAAAGATGCACATATGTGTTTACCACTCCACATATTCAGTGCCTCACTCTAGAGCAAGATCACAGCACAACACACCGCTACACTGACCATGACTATAGATGCCATTTCTGGTTTTAAAGGCTTGCTCTTGCAGACAAACCTGCAAATGCAAAATACAGAGACTGTTCTGCTTTGGACTTCAAAAACATTAGATACAATTTTATGCTACGATTTTATTTAGTTTTCTATTGCCTTTTTTTTGACAGATCCAGCACTAAAGAACTACTCCGGACAGCCACCACTTACTGCTCAAAATGTGTCCTGCCCTGCCATGTCTGTCTTTGGCCAAAGCACCTCTCTGCGTGCTACTGCTTTACACTTGTGCTTCCTAGTTCTAGCATTGTCTTACAACGTGTGATACTTATTTGTCATTGTCTTAAAGATTAAGATTTTTTTTTTAATATAAATCTTACTGGGTTTAATATGATAATATTTTCTTAGCTATTCTTAAGGGTTTTTTACTGGAAGGGCTTTCTATTGTCCCAGCAGACAGATTCAGTTCAAGGTCTTTGACTAAATGTGAGAACAAGCTATAAATGGCTTCAACTGCGAAAATGCTATCAGGACTGCTGGCTTGGCCTTATGTCAACACATAGCATGGCTTATCATGCGATGTTGCACTTAGCCAACAATTTCATACCAAATCAAAGAAAACATTTTGTTCTTATTGCATATCTGAAATAGCCAAACATATAAACTTGCTCGAACTCCAGTAACATATTTATTACTACAGTTTATCTTCTCTGTGAAAGAGTCCATTAATAAACAAATAATACTTGGACAGTCACATCATAACTGAAAAAACATAAAATGTCAAATGTTACAACTTCACTCCAGTCATCAAGTTATATGAAAAAACTTTGTCTGTTAAAAATAATTTTTCTCTGTTTCTTTTTCCCTTCCTACTTACAGCATCAATTCATTTTTTACTTAAAGAGTCAGAGAAACTTCTAAGACACATAGCACAATGAGGCAGCTTGTAGCCAACCTGTAATATGGATGTAAGCAAGAAGAAAAACCCACAATATTTCACATTCAAAACCCTCAGCTTTCTAATCTGTGGTGCACCAGCGGGTGACTGTAGCCATGCAGACTGAAGTACCACTGAAATCTCAACAACTCACCACACCAACTGCCTTACAGAACAGGCACCCCTCTGAGGAACCCGCGTGCTGAGCTACACGAGTGAGCCCAGAGGGCTGGAGCTCTTCTCTCACCAGTCCTTCAGAAGATGTCAGGGTTGCCACTCGGATGTATTAAAGGGATTCAGGACTTGCTTGTCATACAAACAACATTTGTTTATGCCTTGGTTTAGATTTGAAGATAGAGTCAGAATAGCTCCACTCTACTTAGTACTGTGCAGTGTCTAATACACAGAGCCTACTTCCTGATTTACATATAATTCTGTGAAGATTTTGAACACTTCATTTTACAGGAAAATCATGCACTAAATGATATATATATATATATGACTGAAAAGACTTGTCTTTTCAAAAATAAACATTTTAAATCTCTAATTAAAACAACCTATTAAAAGCATTAGGAAAATTTGCCAGCCAATAATAATAATATCATTACAAACCAATTCTATCTGTTGGTAACAATGGAACTTCAAGAGCCATTCTACACTTTAAGGATGCTTCCTCCAAGGCCTACTGTCCTGAGCAAAGATCTAAATTACTGGGAGGTAGTACCTTTTTTCCTCTAAGGAACACTTTTGATGTAGTGTAGCTCAAATTGCTTTTCATGTTCTAAATGTATAGGAAATAAATAAGGATTTAGTTAGCAAGATGTCTTTGGAGAAATGTACTATTTAATTTGACAATGACAGGCAAACACTTCAACAGTAAAATTCTGCAGATGTCTAACAAGGCAGAGGCACACTACAGCCCCTTGCAACGTGAACTTCTAAAGTCTATGTTTCTTTTTCATTTATCAGTGTTTTTCCTAATACAAGAATATGCAAATTATTATCTCTACAGCCTCACTGTCCAGTGTGCAGTTTGTCCATGTGGCATCAGAGTATCTACAGAAGGTGCACTGTGCTGTGATGTACATATATTATGATTAGCTAAAGAACATAGTATAAACAATGATCACAAATAATACGCTTTTCAAAAAGTCAACATGCCCACATGCCATATTTTAGATCAATTAAGTGATTATTTTACAATATTATATTATTAATAATATTAATAAATTCAAAAGTAAGAAAATTCTGAATAGTCCAAATAATAGTGGTATAATCAAAATATGTACTGATTACTTTAGTCATGTGTTCCTATTTACTTAGCAGAAATCTTTAAAGAAGAAAATGAAAACCCTTCAGTGAGAAATAAAAAAGAAAATCAAGCAACCTGGTACTCTCAATAGTAAGTACGTTGGTGGATTATCAACAGTATTACATTGCTTAAGTAAAAAGTTATTTCTTCACCTCTTCTTTTCAGACTCCTGTGCAAAGCAGATAAGAAAGGCTAACATATAAATGTTCTTTCTCTCTTAAAATAAATGCAAGATAACAGAAAATCAGACTTTCTGAATTCCAGTTTTAGTTTTACAGTATGGTGCTGCTGCCATTCCAGCAATAGGCTACTCGAAGGAATACATTTTTGTCTGTTTTCACCTTAGCTAAAATCCTGCTTCTTTTGCACAAATCCTGTTGAATTTAGTGAAGACAGGACTTCTCTTCCAACAAAGACCATTGCTAGTTAAACATTTGTGCACTCAGCTCTTGTGCAAGTGCAGAGTCAAGTAGAAGATTCTATCTGTCTCTCTCAGCCCCTTGTTTGCCTATTTAAGAATTCATTTGTTTCCTATAGCTTTTTAGCTCTTCCCAAATCCCAGTGTTTTACAAAAATATGTCTGTAACAAACCATAAATAAATGGGTCCTAGGAACTAGGGCAAGCAGGTAGACTTTTCAGGATGTTTCTGATCCCAGTTTAACACAGGCCTTCCCCTCCCACTCCTTTGGGAGAGGTTATTTTAAATCTAGTTCATTTTCATGAACGAGAACAGACTGTTACATTATCGTGTTCTTCTCACATATCTGCAGTAGCAGATCGACAAATATCCTTTACTGATACATGTCTTCAAAGGTAACAAACCTACAAATTAAAGTCATTTCTCAATCTTACTTCTGCTAAAGGGAAGACAAGTTTACTCGAGTCTTTTATAATCTGCTGTGGGATATCAGTCCTGCTCAGCAGAATACCTTATTTCTGTTCATTTTCTCTAACTCAAGTGGGAAAGCACCAGGCAGCCTTTTGGTAGATTACTACCTACCAATACAAATGCTTGAAGAATTACACAGGGAAAGATCTGTTAAGATTAAACTCCCAAGGCATTTTTTTATGATTCACACTGCACTTCTTTCAAAGACGTAAGCCTCATGCTTTTTAATCTACGCAGGGATCAGAAACTCTCTTTTTTTAAATTCCATAACATGTTATCGAATACTGATCATCTGTACAATTTTCACATCAGCAGACACAACTCAAAGATGTGCAGATACCCTAAAAAAGTTAATAACTCTTCAGCTTCGTAGAAAATGGAATCTGTTTTTCCTTCACGTGTAATCCTTCTGCTTCCCCAGTCATGTGTGAAAGCTGTTTGACCAACCACCACTAACGCTTGCTGTATAATACACCATAGAAAGCAATTAACAGAGGGAAGCATCAGGCCATCTCTAATCTGGCAGCTAGCTATTTCTGACATATGTTTGAGTATTGCATAGGCAGGAAAAGTGTTACAATAACGCCTCCTTTCAGAAAAGGACCACACACAGGGAAGTACCCATGCACCTGCTTAAAGAAGCCTCCTAAGTACCTGCTGCTGTGAAGGCTATTCACGGCTGTAAAAATTTAATTTGGATGACTCATTGCCCCAAATGTTTTCAAAATCCCAGGGCTAAAGGGTTGAGGCTTCTCAGTGGGCAAGGACCTGGAGACTCTGAAGAACCACAGCTGTGCTCTGTTCAAGGAGAAGCATACTGCACAAGAAAGCGTTGCCTACAGAGAGAGGGAGGAGGACTCCCCTTGCTCCAAACTGCACGTGAAACACAGAAAAACTGAAGGCAGTTATGGATGAAGGGATTAGAAGGTGGTCAAACAAAGAGAGAACCATGTCCCAGAATGTTTTCTTCAAAAACATGCAGTAGTCATTAAGTGATATCAGAAATAAAGTCCTTGTCTTGAGAAATTCCTGTGCTTTACTCCTTGCATTTATGCCACATCCTTACTACAGGTGTTCAACTACAAGCCCAGAGGACCTGCATCTTAAGGGCCTCTTCAGTACAGAGCTAAGCACCAGGATGGAGCAAGAGGTCTCAGGCATAAGTTCTGGGGGTTTCCCTCATGGACATCCAGATTCCCCCTGGAAAGTTCTTAACCCTGGGCTAGGAAATGTTTAGGACATTACTAACTGGTGCTAGCCAAAATCATGCAACAATTGCTTCACAGACCCTCCAAATATTTCCTGGCAGTGCTCAGGTCACTAGTCCACATGCGGTCACAGACAATGTGGTGTGACCTCCACATTCCACCTGTGGACCTAGAAATGGGGCTACAGTGGACCAAATGTGGAGAGCAGACAGCAAGTGAAGAGTCAGGGTCCTGGTTTAGAGACGTGGATATGCAGGAGAACATGAAAATGGGTGAGAGAGAGGGCACAGCATCCCTTCCCTTCAGGTGATAAGACAGATGTGTGTTTACTTTGCATATAGTCAGTTCATTCACTGATTGATATATATATCAATTAATTTCTAATCTTATTTATTCAGTTCATTTACAACCTTATTTAAAAACGTGTTTATTCTCCATCACAGCCCTTTCTTTTGAGAGAAAGTAGTTAGCTGTTTGCTAATATAGAGTATGATTGATTTGCCTCAGAGATGCTCAGCTGCAACAAGACTGGGACCAGCTGAACTGAAAAAAAGCTTTTATATAACAATTGCAAAAAGCAACAGCACTGCTGCCAGACTTAGGCATACAGCAGTGGTCCTCACTCAGCTGAGACACCGAAGAAGCCTGAGCTCTGAAATGGAGCTGTCAGCTGAGAACCACGAGCTCACCCAGACCTACAACATCCCTTCCCCAGCACACTCAGTCTGGGTGCCGCAACACTTCTGTAAGATCATTAGGTGTTAACCACCTGCTCACAGGGGGAATTTCAGATCATTTCCATGCCTCAGGGACCCTTGGGAGGTTGCTTTCCTGCATAGGCTGTTTCCCGCTGTCAAGGAAAGCTGCAGCACTGCTCAGCCAAACAGCCCCTGGCACCAGCACGGCTCGGGCATCATGTGCCCTAGCAGCAGTGACATTTACAGCTGGCCAGGCTGGACCAGTGTAGAGGTGGAGCCTATACACATTTTCCAGCAAAATACTCCACAGGGTATGTCAGAGATATCAGTGCACCCACTACATTTCTGGCCAGTCCTGCCAATGCAAAGTTCAATACACAGGAGCAACGGGCTAACATGGCCTCCAAAGTTTCACCCAGAAAGACTATTCCCGTACAGGTACCTTCTTTCAATACCAAGAGCTTTTGGTGATAGAGTATTTTGTAGAGGACATTTTTTATCTGTGCCACAAATAAAACCCCAGCAGACTGAACTTTCTGCAAGATGTTGTCGTTTCATCTCAGACACCTCACCCAGATGCAGGACATACATATTATGATTTTGTAAGATGAGATCTGCATTATGATAATATTAACAGTAATTTTAACATACCTGATTTGATTAAAACATCTTAAGAGAAAATCTTGGATCTGTCCTGTTTTTACAGTTAAGTAATTTCTTGATCAAACTCTCTCTGACTTCACATAAAATTTATATTCTCACCCAGTAGCTACTCAGATCAGCATCTGAGGACTTCACTGTAAGATCTGCCACCTAGGGTTTGGCCTACAAATAGCCACTTGTAGCTGAAAACAAGCCCAGAAATAAGCATTTAGGGTAGTGAATCAGTCCTTTCATCTCATAATTTTGCAGACCTCTACTGTGGCAGAGCTAGAAAACAATGTGTTAGTCACTTCTGGTTATTCATTCACTGGTAATTTTGTGGACATTTCCCATAATGAATACTACAATCTCTACTTCCACAGTGACTATAGAAATGAATCTTAAAATGTCAGCAAATTAACATGTACAGAAACATAAAGCTTACACAATTTTTTAAGTCACAGTTTGTGAAATGGTAAGTTAAATTTTTAGAGAAAAGGATTTTTTCCTCAAAATAAAAAAAAAAAAAGACAATTATGATTTTCTCTCTTTTAAACTAAAAAATGACAGCAATATAGTACTGACGAAGTTAACGCCTCCTATTTAGAAATAAAAGTCTAATTCCCTAAACATGCCATATGGACGGCTTCTGCTACCAAGAGTTTTATGCTCAAGACATTTGTAGGAGCAGTCACCAAATCTATTTTCTGCATTTAATGTCAAATTAGATTTTATTTTGCTCTCCTTACTCAAAATAAGTACCTTTCCCCCAAAGTAATCCTGTTAAAACTGGGCTGATGCTAACTAGTAAGACAAATCAAGAAGTAACATCTTATTTATCCTGAGCAAAGGTACCTGGTTTTGGTACCAGGTATCTGGGTGATATCATAGAATCATAGAATCCTAGAATGGTTTGGGCTGGAAGGGACCTTAAAGATCATCTAGTCCCACCCCCCCTGCCATGGGCAGGGACACCTTCCACTAGACCAGGTTGCTCAAAGCCTCATCCAGCCTGGCCTTGAACACTTCCAGGGATGGGGCATCCACAGCTTCTCTGGGCAACCTGTTCCAGTGCTTCACCACCCTGTCTGGGAAGAACTTCTTCCTGATATCTAATTTACTTAATTATATATACTTAATATACTTAAGTAGAGATATACTTAATTTAGAATTGTAACTTGGTTTATGTTAGCAGCTGGGGGTCAGGACACCCTGACCACATCCTCTGGCACTTCTCTTTGCTTTTATACTCTTAGGCACACCTCATGACTCCAATACTCACAGAATGAATGCTTTTTTATTGCCACAGTTGCTTCATAAAATGTTCTACTTTAAAAATTAGGAATTTCTGGACAGTGCAAGAAGTGGGCTGCTAGGATGGTCCTTCAAGTCCTGCTAGTCTGGTATGGTACCCTGGTGTGTTCATCACATTCAGTGAGCCCATATATGATTATGTGACGCTATGGGAAAAAACAGAATCAGAGCAAATAAGTCAGTTATTTTTAAATACTGTTTATGGATTTGTCAGTGTTATTCCCATGTCCCCAGAACCCTCTGTGGAGTTCCTCATCACCCAAAATGGCTCCAAAGGCCTTTCAGGACCCTCTGATGCTGCTGAACATAGCTAGAAAACCTTTCAGATGTTTCTGCATTTTTGGCTGACAGAAAATATTCTCAGCTATTTTATCCCCATATTCCCAGGAACAAATGCCAGAAACTGAATGTTCAAGACACAGAACAGAAGTTATCCAGTAACTGAATTTGAAGCCTTCCTGAGCAAAGACATAGACTAAATCAGCAGTCCACTGAGATGAATGAGAAAAAACTGATGTCCTTTTAATGATATGTTCCATGCTTCTTTCACATGAAAACTAAACAACACTGCCTGTCTGCACAGCACTGACACTTGCCACAGTCAGTGTTTTTATAGCATATTTTTCCTTTAAAATGAAAAACTAAATACAATTCAATGGAGATGAAAAATCAAAGTTCTTTCAATATGAAGTATCTCCTTTAATATTTGCTAAGTACTGGTATTTTTCCCCTTGGGTTTCAGTGATGCTGAAATAAATATAGCCTCTTCTGTTCCTTTCTCAGTAGCTCTCCTTCACTGGCATAACTGAACTCTAGGAATATAGGATCACTTCATTCCTTTTGTCTGACTTTTGCCATTTGCAATGTCCATGGAGGCAGAAAGTACTTTCACAGGGGAGTCATCCAAAAACCTGCACTGCAAAGAACTCTGAGCTGCTGCAAGCACAGACAAGAATTATCCCCAGGCTCTATTAATCCATTCAAACATTCCCTCTGCCGGATGCATTTGAGGTAAGAAAGCAGAAAGCACCAAGGGTTAAAAAAAAAAAATAAAAAAGGCAGTAATTCTTTAATATTTAAGTAAAACATTTAGAATAGAATTCATTTAGGATTCACCGGGCATTCCCTATGAGAGTTTTACACTAATACAAGAAATCAGCCTGTGCCCAGTTTTAGTACCATCCCTTTCTAAGTGAAGTCATGCAGATAAGAAGAAGCTACTTGACAACTGACACCACCCAACACTCTTTATGGGGGGAAGGATAAAAAGATGAATGTAGGTAGCAAAGACCCCTGCCATCAGTGGAAGGAGGGGACATGAGTCCTTTGATTCACACCAGGTGCCTCTTCTGGGGCCCATGTCCCAGTGTCACTGACCCTTCCTTCTCAAACAGAACCAAAACCACAGAACGCTGCCTTTGCAGAAGAACAGGGGTGTTGCAGCGGAGCCTATCGCCATCACACACAGAATGGACAAGAAGTTAGTCTGCCCAGTGTTTTCTTTCTCCCTCAAGGGAATTGCGTGCTTTTGCTTTTGTTTTGTGATGGGCATATTGGCCCTTCAACAGGCACAACTGAAAGCCTCCAAAGTTATCCCAATTTGAATACCTTTGCCCATTAAACTACCTGCTTAAGAAATGCATTTAATAGATTACTTACAGATTTGGGATTATTTTTCAAATTCTCCCAAAAACAGCACAGGCCAAACATGTTTATGCTCTAAGCTTTTACGTTATGGATTTTCATAAGCAGTTGTCTTCATAGCCTGTCAATGTAAGCCACCTTTTTTAAACACTTCGATAATATTATCTGCAAGGTCCTAAGGACGATCCCCTAGACCTGTATTTTCATCAGAACAGACATTTTTAAAGCTGCCAATTCAACATTTGAGTAGGGAAGTACTAGACTGAAGTACTGAGCTGTGACAGACCATACCCACTCTAGTCCCAACAGCAATCTACCAAAGATTTGGAATATACCTAGGAAAATTATGTCGGAAAGATGTAACAATTAATAGCTAAATCCTTATTTATGCAGATCAAACTATATGTTCATAAGAGTCTCTTCTAGACACAACATCTTTGGACCCATAGGTAGGGCAGAAAGGATTCAATGTTTGAATTTTCAAAGAAAAAGAAAGGTGATGTGCAAATGAAAATGAAATATGTTTATATTCCTGAGAGACTTGCGTAGACACTGGTCAGCTAATAGTCCCACAGTAGAGTGAGAGTCAATTACACACAAAGCTGCTGTCAATTGGGAACAAGATCAATTGCAGTTCTTAGAAAGAAAGAAATAGAGTAACAGGTATCATATAATACATAAAACTCAAGGCAGATAGAAACTGTATTGGTCTAAATGTTCAAAATAATACTTAAATGTGTCTTCACCTAGGAATGAATTTTAAAATGTATTCCTCTTTCTGAGGTGTCAAAGTACCAAATGTTTATTATTTATATGCAATCTGCAAAGAGGAACACGTTTATTCTCTTTTGAATTAATACAGGAGGAAAATTATGTGTTAGAAGTATCTGACATGCCTGTCCTGGGTCTGTGGAAAAAAGAAAAAATTCTCTTTTCAGATAATCACTTATAAAAGCTAAAGGTTAGCAATAGGAAAAAAATAATATAAATATTATTTTATGGGCCACCTCATTTCACTTTAATTACGATGATACAAGGGGGGGAGGTTACATATTTTTTAATAGAAAATGTATCATAGATATTTTTAACTGGAGAGAATGT
This sequence comes from Eurypyga helias, assembly GCF_000690775.1. NCBI lineage: Eukaryota > Metazoa > Chordata > Aves > Eurypygiformes > Eurypygidae > Eurypyga > Eurypyga helias. The sequence goes on from NW_010265732.1 coordinate 11,097, forward strand.
GAATGCATATGGTTATAAAAGGCAAATCCAGAAAAGGGACGAATAAGACAAACTATAAAATTTGACAAATCTTCAAGACAGTCCATAACAAATCTCTATTTTCTTCCCTATGATGCCTTAGAACAGGCAAAAGAACCTGGACACATCCCTCTGTTTTTCTCCTAGCAGTATTTTTGTGGTTTATGTAACTCCTGTGTCTAACATTGATTACTGAGAGAACTTCTGCCTTACCACATCCTAAAAACCCACACATGAGGAATATTCCCAGAGTAGCAAATCCACAGTTATCCAACCACTGGTCTTCCTGCCTGGGCTGTGCACTTGAGTGATGACTCCATAATCAGCAGTGTAAAGAATTGGAAAAGAAAGGCTCATGCTTCCTGAGCAAGTACTCCTGGCTCCTCAACGTGACATTTTGTCATTGCAAAACATGGGCTAAAACGATGATTAGAACTGCTGGCATGGACCACCTGCCAGCCACAGGTGATCTGCTGTTATTTACACTGTCACTCACCACTGTTAGAAGACTCTGGAGAAAAGAGCAGAGCAAATCATAGAATCACAGAATGGTTTAGGTCCGAAGGGACTTTAAAGATCATCCAGTTCCAACCCCCCTGCCACAGGCAGGGACACCTTCCACTAGACTAGGTTGCTCAAAGCCTCATCCAGCCTGGCCTTGAACACTTCCAGGGATGGGGCATCCAGCTTCTCTGGGCAACCTGTTCCAGTGCCTCACCACCCCCACTGCAAAAAATTTCTTCCATATATCTAATCTAAATCCTTGGCAAGACTAAAAGGCAGCAAAACCTAGTCAAACTTATTTACATCACACAATTTTCCACTCTGCATCCATTGAAGTTGCCATTGCTGCTCAAAGATAATAGTAACACTGAACCCATAATATTAGCAAATCAGCACCTAGTTTTTGCAGATCACTTTTGTAAGTTTTAACTTCTGAAAATCACCTTCATCTTACTCTTTCATTCTATTGCTAATTATTCCTCGTTGGGGAACATGCAAAATAAGCTAGGTGTTACTTCATGGTAGTATTCCTTTTGATACGAGTCTTACGACCTCCAAAATGTACGATATCTGATTGAGCTACATTCCCAGAATATAAAAGGGGTCAAAACCAGGTACAAAACACAGGCAAAGTAATCTTCTGTCTGATGGCTATCCTGCCTGTGTCCATGGCCCCATGAAGTTCCTATTTCATGGAGAGTTTCAGAACTTCAGATCTTTACCTCCATGGAAATAAAACACACCAAATCCAGGACAAGCTGCATGCACAGTGAGCATGAGTAAATTAACGTATTCAGAGTCAGTCTATGCTGTCAGCTACAATACAAACCCAAAAGAGTAAATATTTATGAGAGAGGACTGGAGGACCCAAGCCAAGAAGCTGAAAACTGGTCCAAAACTGCTCAGCTACACTCAAAACCAAACAGGAAGGGAATCCCATGGTTCTAATTTGAGGTTTCAAGACATAATTTAAGGTGGAGGGAAAAAGTGGAAACCTTCTTTTCCACTCCCTGGGCTCTGTGGCCATGCAGGGCCTCCCTGCAAGTAACCTGGAGTAACTGAGGCTTGCTTTCAGGCAAGGAGCACGCTCCAGAAGCAGGGCTAGCAGCAGGTTTTGGCATTTGCCACGTGGAAGTGACCGTACAACTGAAAGCTGCCAACACATGTAGTGCCAGGCCTCGCATGGAACACCAGTAAGCCCAGAGTTTATGCTCAGAAGCACACCCAGGTGTTCCCACAGCCTCTAACTCCCCACCCAGGCACTTGTGGGAGCTCATGTACAAAGCCCACTCAGTGAACAAGGAAACACTCTGGCTTTTCCCCTTCCTTCCAAGGCCACTTCAGCCTCTGTCTGCAAAGAGACAGTGAAAAGATGCCTCAGCCTGACTATGTGGATTGCCCAGTTGCAAGTCCCAGGACAGGAGGGAGGAAGAAGAGTGACTGAATGTTTCTACCTTAATTCAACCATCACAAGGAAAATGGCTTTTTTTTGACATCACACCTATCCAGATTAGAGGACTGTGATGCCATGAAAAGCACAATGTCTCAAGAACTCACATGAGAAAATGAGGAAAAAGATAAAAATGTATTGTGAATAACCAATACCTAATTGTAGTCACTACAAGAGAGAGGTAGAAAAAAAACACATTCCTGAAAATCAAACTGAGTTATGCCTGAATATTCTCATTATGTAATGTACAAATTAATGAAATGCGCTTTTTTATTCCTGTTATGACAGTATAATTTAGAAACCCATTAAAAAGCTTTCAATCAAATCAAGAAAGACGGACATTTTCATGTGCAAGCAGCTTCCTTACCATAAAAAATTATACAAATTATAAGAGGGGAGAGTTCACCATGGAGTCAGATTGTTTTAATAGCCACTTGACTCAACAAAATAATTTCCAAACAGCTTCTTTGATTTTCAGCTAATGGAAAAGAGAAGGGAGTATTTTGTCTTTAGATATTTACATCACTTCTTCAGTCCAATCACAAAAACATTTTAAAAATGACATTTTCATTGGCCTGTCTTAAAGAAGAAATATTAAAAATTCTGGGCCACTTTTACAGTGTTATTAAAATTCTCTAATGCACAACTACTAGTGAGATAAGAAAGTCATATCATCTATTGTCTCTTGTAACCCATCACAGGCTCTAGAAGCAGTCAAGCCAGCCAATCTAATTCATCTTGAAAACCATCGAAGTCCAAACAGATTTTGACAAGCAAACGGGTGGGATATTAGCATGAGCAGAAACAGAAGACACAGTGTGATTCTGAGAGCTCCTGGAGCCTGCAAAGCAGTGGGAGCTTAGTGTCGAAGGCTGACTGACTGTGAATAAATCAGCTCTGGGAAAAATTAGAATTTCTAGATCATAAGTGACAGATGTCCCTCATGCTACAGTGACTTTCAGGACACTTCATTTGAAATTTATTAGGAGAGGAGGAAAAGTACAGTTACAGAGCAAAAGCAAAACACTTCACGATTGTGTGTGGTGGGTTTTAAATTAGTCTGACAGTGTCAAGACTGCTTGTTTCATTCAGTCGGTCCAGAGTAAAAATTAAAAGTATTAGAAAAAGAAGAGACTCTCAATATAGAAAAGTGGGATAATGTACTTCCTAGATTTTAAAAAGTGTTATTTTCATAAAATTTCCAGTGTTTAACAAATAGCATGGGAAAGTGCTCTGCTGAAGCAATGGGCAAGCAGGCTTCCTCGCCAGCTGCGCACCATGTCCCCACAGACCTGGCTGAGAGTGGCCACCAACCAGAGGGGTCTCATCTTCACCATTTCTAGCAAACAGTGGACATTACGTCCACAGGATGCCAGAGAAGCCAGCCATATGAACTTCCCCTGGTTCAAGAGGTGGTAGAAAAAATGATGGTCCTGAGGGGACTATCAGGTGCCACGTTCTGGATGCTACTGCACGAGGATGTGCTTTCATCCTGGGAGAGCTAAAAACTAGGAGGGTGTATTACAGAAAATAGCACTGTAGGCTTAAACTTCTTGTATTTTTCATTAAGCACTGTCTGTTGGTCACTGTAAGAGTCAGCATGCTGGACTGGATGGACTTTTGATCTGATCATGCAAGGCAAACCCACAGCCAGGTGACTGAAAGGAAACACTTGACCTAGTGATGACAATTCCTTGTACGACAGATGAAGGACTAGATGAGTAACTCCATAGTAAAACAAAACAATGGAAATGAACAGGCGGGATTCCCACCAACTTCCATTGAATAAGCCTGCATTTTAAAATTAACAGTTGTTTATTCCTCAGCTTTTTAAAAATTCTAGCCATTTACCACATGCCTATCTATACACTTCAGAACCTAACTTTGCAGATACACTTATTTAATCTTGGCTTTGGATTGGTTTGTTTTTATTTATTTATATATTTAACTAAATCAGTGCACTAGGACCTATTCCCGCTGGTGCAGTCTAGCTCATCTATCACAAACCTTTCCCCCCTACTGACAACAGCTGAGGCACTGGCTCAGACAGCCTGAACTATCAGTAGAGCTATAAAAAGATGACACTACCATTTTGCTGGATGTTTTATCATTACGGAGTTGGTGTTTCCTGAAAATCTGAATTATACGTGTTATTTGCAACTTCTTGCAATATAAAATTTTCAGAAGGTCCTTTTTGTCAAACCCAATGTTTCACATTTTTAAAATGTTGTTTTATTAGAATATAAAAATTAAAATTTTTCCTAATAAAAAGTATTTTAGATCTAAAATTATTGACCAACACATTTTAACACAATTAAAAAAAAATGCTGAATCCCTGGGAAGTTGTTATTTTAATAAAATGGCATGTTCAAAGGCAACACATTCCATCAGAAAAAATTTGGTCACCTTCAGTAATGTAGTTTTAGGTGACAACTTTGTTCTTAGACAGGTTCTCTGAGTTGAAGTGTTCTCAGGTCTAACAGTAAGTCAAAGGGCTAGTGAGTTTCCTTATAAAAACTGTTATATTTCAAAGGTGGAAAAGGGCTGCTAGTTTGTAGTCTAGTAGTACAAGGGAAATGCAGATGCACAGTATCTGGCAGGGACCCAAATAATTTCTTTCATGATTCAATTTTAACTTTCTTGCCAACTGCATGCCAAGTCACAATTTCAGAAAGACACCCACAGATCAGTGCTGGCAGGGCTTATCCTGTGAATCTGAGCACCAAGAGGACCGGCATGTGGTGGGTCCTGGAGAGGGCAGCCCCATCTCCCTTCGATCTACCCAGCACTAATGGCACAGGAGTGGCACGTGAGGAGGATGTTAGCCAGGAGAGGAAAACCAAGAGTAAGCCCTTGTCTTCCCATGCAGCCAAAAAATGCAGCAGCTCCAGCCACCTCACTATACTGTCAAGGAGGCAAGTATTTACATCATGTCACAGACCGCCTTGTTCATTGGTATAGTCAGTGAACAACCGTACTCCAGCCCTTGTCTGGTGAAGAAATGGTGGGAGGACTGCCCACCTGCACTCACGCTACACGCACACCTTACTGCTCAGTTATCAGTCGTCAGCTGCATTTGGTCTTGTTCTCCACAAAAATAGACAAAGTGGAAGATTCCTATGATGCACCGTCAATGAAAACTTGAAATGTGACCTTGGTGGAAACAAAAAGGAAGATCTGTGCAAGGTCTCACCATTAAGGTAAAAGGGAAGCTACCAGGCTGCTTGAGAAAGGTGAAGTCATTGAGGCAGCAGAATCAGGTAAGATGTTTTCTTTGTTTAACTTGTAATTACATAGGAAAAAAAAGTTTTAGAAGCTGCGCTCCCCCCTCCCTCTTCCTCTTCCGAGTGATTTACAGGAGATTCATGAAGAGCAGAAGATGGTCAAAGGGCTGTGACTCTGTCACAGGGCAGGGGAAGGTGCCTGAAAGGGATGGGCAGGCTCCCACAGAGAAAGAAGCACGGCACGAGCCTCTTTCAAAGGAGAAACGATTGTGCCGAAAGATAGCTCAGAGGCAAGACATCCAAAATTTTCACACAACATTTCCTTTTCATAATTAAAGGCTAGGGTAACTCTGAGAACAGATTCTGAAAAAGAAACTCCCTATTGGTTTTCAGTAGGTTGAATTACACCAATTCATACAAAATGAGAAGCACTAGTTTGCTTCTCTTGGGGGAACATGTTACGAGGGGAAAACGCAGCAGAAATGTTTATTGGTGCCAATGAGGAGTCAGAAACATTGCTCAAGTTAAAAGTGGCAATATTTTGAAAAGAACCCAGGGCTCAATATGTAGACACTACAGGAGACTGAAACTCTGGCCCAGTGTAAGTAGCAAAACAGAGGTTGAGTTTCTCAAGCTATATCCAGACCACCTAAACTGTATATGTGGCACCTACAGGTAGAACTTAAGAGCCTACGTATCTAGTGTGATTGAGATTGACTGTTCTTGAGCACTCTGTCTGAAAACCCTGAAAATCAGTAATTCTTTCACTTAGGGCAGCACTATGTCCAAAGCACCAACACACAGGCTTTCAATGTAAGCATTAAGTACAAGAATTTTCAGAGAATCACAGAATGGTTTGGGTTGGAAGGGCCCTTAAAGATCCCCTAGTCCCAACCCCCCTGCCATGGGCAGGGACACCTTCCACTAGACCAGGTTGCTCAAAGCCTCATCCAGCCTGGCCTTGAACACTTCCAGGGATGGGGCATCCACACCTCCTCTGGGTAATTCCAGTGCTTCACACAGCTTGATGTCATCGGCAAACTTGCTAAGGGGGCACTCAATCCCACTGTCCAGCTTGCCATATTTTGGTGCAGAAAGCTGGAACCCAGCTTCACACCAAAAAGCTTTCCCGCAATTCTAGGATATTCAATGAGCAAACTCCATCCAACCTCTGGAGTGGTCCACTCTAGAAGATATGTTATCATCTAACTCATCTGGGATGCATTGACCTCTACACAGGGCTCACTAGTCAAGGCAGCTTTCTTCTAGATCTCTGAGGGAAGAGACAGAGTAGGAGGACAAGTGCCTACTTAAATGACTGGAAAGCATTAAAACTGGTGTGATACTTGGTACCACTTACAGCTCTGGTTCCCTTGAATGCAGGGGAGAGATAAGAAGAAACACAGGGGAAAGCAGTGTTTCAAAATAGGGAAGTGGGATATAATAAAGTGGCAGTGTGAACCCTGCAGTGAGAGTCTTTCAGAAAACATACTAAAAGCTATTCCCTAGTAAATGGCTTAATAACTATCATTGCTATCATAATACAGAGTTAAATTAAGGATTAGATATGGGCATTTTGTAAAATTCCTCACCCTTCTGATTTAAACTGCACTATTCAACTCCACAGCACAGAATTTTCTGAATGGCAATGTCACGATTTGCTACAACATCACAGGCAAAGCTTATAAATAATTTAGGAAAATACTCACTTGGCTTGGGAATACCATTTAGCCCCTGTTTGCAAGGCATACATGAGCTTCCAGTGTACACAGGACCTGAGCTGCTTCTGTCTGAATAAATAACCCGCTCCCATTGCACACATATACGGACATCCCCTTCCAAATTAATGTTCTTACCTTATCTTTATTTTCAGAGCCAGAATCCTCAAGTTTGGTCCGAATGACAAAGGGAGTGGATAATCTCAGGAGAACTCGTTCAAATGTGGCACTGATTTTAGGAGAAACTATGTCGAAGCAGTCTTGGAATTTCAGAGTTTTATGAGTGTCACATCTGAGTTGCTTCCTAAGACCTTCTCCAAGCTGGAGAACCAGCATGTTTGGATCAAACATCAAGTGAAAAGGGAAAGCTCTGCAGAAGGTACTGATGCTAATCCTCAGGTCTAAGGGAGACTGGGAAGTTCCCGGTGGAAGTGCTTTTGTGATATTTGCATTTTCATGTTCTTTGATAAGGAAAGTCAGACAACTGCAATTACCTGTGTTCGTCCCCTCTGAACACAATTTATCATTAGTGACCTGTTCTACTTCCACATCCAAGAGGTAAATCTTCTTTGCTGCTGCCTTTATCATTCCTATCATTGCAAATCCCACAATCTGATGCGGGTGAAAGTAATGAAGCATAAGATTGCCTTCAGGGAGCTCTTTGCATAGGAAAGAAGGGGATTCCAGGGTGGCCTGTCTTCCAAATGAAGTTCTAATGTGCTCCAGCAAAGCATCAAAGCCATTGAAGAAGTCTTGAAGGGTCCCACCTACAGCTCGAAGAACTCTTTCATTCTCCTCAAAGCAGATGTTGAAGAATTCCTCTCCAAACTTTTCTTGCATTTCTTCAAACTTCAAACCTATAGGACAATGAGAAACAATCAACAACACAGTATTGCTGCTGTGTCACATTTGCCTTGTTCTCTACTTGCCTAGTATTTTCCAAGTCACTGAGAGTGTTTTTTTCACTATATAACTACCCACAGGACTTCTGTTTTCTCTGGCAGTTGGGAATAACCCTGAAATCCATTTTTGCCTGCCATTTTAAGTCCCCATGTTTTTAGCTCACTCTGACAGCCAGCTACTTGTGGGATTTACACTTGCGTCTCTCCTTTTCCCTGCCAGAAGCCAGGATATGTTAAAATTTCCCTAACTTTCGCATGTCACATGCAGTCACTCTGCTGTATGAATGCACCCAGCCACACTGACCCTTCCATAGTTGATCTAGCCATGACCGAGGTTTGTTTTTATAGCCCCTCTGTGAGGGACCCAGCTGTTACCAGCTTGAAGAATAAGTTTCTGGGACTCAGAGTCAGGCCTTTGGCTTTCAATAAGCCATGTAAAGCCCTGCAGTCAGATGACACTTTAGCAGGTGAGGGAGTGAGGTTATGAGGTTTGGGGGTATTTTCCAGACAAAATACTTTTCTCATCATAGCTATTGGGCAGTGCCAGAAGATACAAAAGAACAATTATTTCTTTTTTGTTGACTGCAAAGGAGAGCAAAGCCTTTCCATTTTAGGCTCCTACATTCACCCATCTTTAAAAAAAAACTGCCTCATAGAGCAATCTAAGCTGCTAGTAGATGGGACGGCTCTGTGGTGTCTCATAACGTCACTTCAAGTCTCCATCACAGAAATTCAAAAGGTTTTGATTTACAGAGGTGATAAGGCTCGTATTGCTGAAGAGATGAAAAAATATCCATGATGGAAGCGCCTGGATACAAATGTGTATCAAATCCTACTCCAGTTTGGTTTCTCACCATTTTAAGGATAAGCTAGAAAAAATAATCTTAAAATGGCTATTAAACATTTGCCTCTGTCTTATTTTAGGGAAGAAGTACTGTGTGAAGTTTCATCTGTACATAGCCCCTGTATCACATATTAGAGTTCCAAAATTAATCAGATATGTTTGCATTGTTCTAAGCTGTAACAGAAGAAAAAGAAGTATGAATCACTTGTATGTGAATTAAAAATATCCAGCAAGAGTTTTCAAAGGAAATTAATATAGGGATTAACAACATCGTTCCTTCAGTGTCTTGAAATCAAATCAAACTTGTCCAACACCTCAAAAATCACCTTGAATTCTAACAGAAATGAAGGGCACTTATTTATTTCCTAGGGGCACAACAGACCCTTCATTTTAATATGTATCCAGCATGCTTTATAACATTGATAAGATCCCAGTGGATCACTGAACTTCCTATTGTTTGTTTAGACTGCTTGTCAGCTTTTCAATTTGGAAGAACAGTGTGACTGGTGACCTTCGTGCCCAAGAGGTATAACAGGGGATGAAAGAAGTCATGCATCTGTTGTTTGCAGACACAAACTTTTGACCACCTCAAGGCAGCATCTGAACTGCCTCTGCACACAGGCACAGTTACAACGAACAACATTCACAAGGGTTCTGAGCATTCTGCAGCTTTGCAAACTATCTGCAATGGTAGTTTTCTTTGGACTTTCAACATGATTAATAGCAGATTCAAATGCATAAAATTACAGGACAACAGGACAATATGACAAAGCATATTTTATAAAAGAAGTAATAGTAATCATTTGGGAAAGTTCATTCAAATGCCATTACTCATAATCAAATTTGTTGCTAAACTAGGTTATTACAAAAATATTCCCAGGATCTTTTATGACCACAGATGGTCAGATCTGCAGCTAGGCCAAAAGAAAATACCTCTGGTACACAATGCCCCCTAATATCCTGACTCAGAAGACAGTGTGCCAATTCCTGACTCATTACCACTATGTCTGCATAACATAGTATAGTAATATCTTCCATAAAGATTCTCACTATAAACCAAAAAGAATTAAATTCTAACCCATACCAATAACATTTTCATAATTGGATAGTAACAGGAAGGAGCTAAGAAATTATGATATCCGTATGTATACACAAACACATATGCATACTTTTAAATCTCATCATCCTGTACTGTGAAGTGTGAGTAGCTTTTGAAGAAGCCCGTGTGTAAAAGTGAGCAGTCTAGCAGGGGCACCCAAGGCTGTAAGACCACAGAGGTCCTGGAAGTATGGGAAGAGGACAGTATCAGAAACCCCTGGGCTACTTGTACAAATGACCAAATACTGTCACAACACTATGTAACATCCCACAAAGCTGCCCAAAATGATACCATAGGTGAGCTTTCTTTAAAGTGTATGATAAAATAACAGTAAATTCAGTCTCGTTAGCGTTAACAGGATTTGTATCTTAATATTTGGCCTAAGATTTTCCTGATAGTTTTAGATTGGGCTTGTCATCCATGCTGGAGGACTGGTTGCTCAATCTGGATGCAACGTACTGACTCCAAGCAACACGCATTATACTACAAAATTCGGGTCAATGACCTGGCTCGAGGACATGCCACTGCTTTTAAAAACATTTTAGCTTTGAATTGAGTTACACACAGTACCAGCAGAAAATTAGATTAGCTCGGAATAGAAAAATGGATATGCCCAAGCTCGACCAAACTGCTGGTCTGTCTTAGTCGGGAATTTTCTCTCTAATAATAGACACTATGAGATACTGAGAAAAATAAACAATGTCAAACAACCTTCTAAAACAAACACATATGATGTACCTATCAGGGAATTTTCTTCCTAAGCCCCAGAAATACGAAGTATATTTCTTCTTGAAGCATCATGTTTTTTTCTTTAAATCAAAAATCTTTATTTAAATTCTTATTATACAAACACGCACAAACTCTTTTTTTCTGTATTTCTACAAAGCTCTTGGCTTTAGTGATGTGCTTGTATGAAGCTGCACACAATACTTAAACTGTATTTTTACTAATTTATGAAACAAGTGATGAAAAGAAGCAGGCACTTGCTTAACATGAACCCTGCATATACTCCATCATAAACTTTTCATTTACAACCATATGAATGATCCAAATCTTTTGCGTGTCTTCTGTGGAGTTTCTCCTTGCTTCTTTCTCTATACTTCTGTTTAGCTTTCAAGAGTCGACAGAAATGACCATCATCATCACAAGGAGAGAAAATGTCATACTGAATCAGATTGCTATTCAGCTGCTCTGAAATCTTGTCTCAGCAGTGATTGGTATCAGACGCTATAGAAAAACTGTAAAATCTGATGGAAAATCTTGAAAAAACATGGTTTTAAGGAAGATCCTCCCTAAGAGCTACAGTAAATGTTTGGCTTGTTCCTTGAAATGGATGGAAGTACCAGATCAGGAGATAGATAGATTTCTTACATAGAGAAAAACCTGCTTGTTAAAAAAAATTCCCATAACTCATTGTTTCTATAGTTAATACTTTACTACGTTTCAAAACTTTCACTGGCTAATTATTATCTTTGAAAATTACATTTGGTATGATTTCCAATTCCAATGTATTCAATATTCCCTTTGGTTTTTTTCTTTTAGTTTGAGAAAAGACAAATAAAATCTTCAAAATAGACTTCTTTATAACCTTCAGGTTATACATCTGCATAAACAGTCTAATCTTTTCAGACTTGTCTCACATCATTACATTCTTTCTCTGTATCTTCATTTTGTTTTCATTTTTGTTTTGCAGTGGAATAATTCAAATTTGAGATGGCACTGAAAATGTGAGTCAACTTCTTTTCATCAGAACAAATGATTTGGTGTTCCTTTCTGAAGAGCTGGCATATCCATTCTTTTTCACTATGGACCTCTAATCAAAATTATCATTCAGCTGCCCAGGAAAAAACACAGTATTTGAGATCTGTATGCATGCCCAGCATTTCCAAATGCAGAGGCCATTGCGCTCCCATGAGTGACCCCGACAACCATAGTTAGGGTTTCCTAGTGGGCAACTAGCTGGCATTCGGTGAGCAGGAAAAAGTCTTCCTTAGTTTCACCAAGACAAATCACTAAATGGTAGTGATAGAAACTTAAACCAAAATTCATCCCAACACTCTGCTGTTGCCCAGGTTAAATCATTTGTTACTGTGAGCATCTGATATTTATATTACCCTCTGCTAAGATACTGGAATGAAATTCTAAAAAACACATCTGTTTCAACTTGCTTTCCTCTTGGAAAGTGATCTACTGTGTTCCTACCACTTAATCCACTTCTTTGCTAGGACAAATCACATGTCTCAACTCTAATAATTCTTCTTCCCTCATAGTTTCTTTTTGTTGCTTTTTCTTATAATGCCATTTTTATTCTCGCCCATACTGAAAAGAAATGAAATATGCACATTGCAGAAGGAAAATGAGGCGAAGCAACCATAGAATGAAAATATTGCTACAGGCCTCCACTACAAAGCACTGTGGGATCTATGACAAAAGTACTATATAAGGTCTATTATTATCCTTTGAAAACATGTCTCAAAGACATTTAGAGAAGATATCCTATACACTTGTGAGCCAGATCCAAAATTACCCAAGCCTTTAAGCATAGGCTCAAAGTACAAATTAAGTATTTCACTGAACTGGAGCAGAAATAGATTACTTCATCCTGTAATAACATGCTAGTAGAAGGTCTTTCTTCGTTTTCTTTTCACCAGTTGCTGTAAACTGCAAACTCACTACAAAACATCAAGGAACTAATACACTATTTCTAAGTATTCTGTACATTACTAAGAGGAGAAATTAGATAGGAATCTGTTCCCATTAAGAAAATCACAAATCATAGTCTCTTCAGAAACAAACAGAAGATAAATGATGCGATAAAATAATCCATTACTGGCAGAGCATGCAGAAACAGCTACAAGCCATCCAGTCCTTCCTTAAAGTAAATCACGGAGACAGCTGTTGAAAAATGGCCAGCATCCGATTACTTTGGCATAGAAAAATACCTTTTTTATGTTATACCCATTAAGAATATGTAAATGTCAAATATTAAGGGGATGGGACAATTCAATATACAATTCCAGAAATCATACTGTGGGCAGAAACAGAATTTGCCACCTTCAATTACAGCAAATATCTCTTAGATGTTTTTGGACTATCAGACTTTTGGCGTAAATAAGGTCTTTTCCCTAACCAGCCTTTTGGACAGAAAGCCAGGTTCAGAATTTCAAAACATAATTTAAGAAGGTAGGAAAAGCAATGTTTCTTCTTTTAATAAAAAAAGGTTTTGCTGTGTACAGGCTAATGCTGAAGGTACATTAGATGAATCATTTGGCTTGTAAGTGAGCCTAGTACCAGTAGCTAATTACTGTATAAAGGACTTTGATCTTACTTCATTATGATGGTGAATTTATCCTGGGAATCGAGACAGTATTTTTATATTATCCTTTTTGTGGTCTTTATACAAACGCAGTAATGTCATTTTCATGCCTTTACATATGGTTGTGACACAAATGTAAAATTTGCACTATACATTTCTTAGAGTGCCATATCTTTAAAAATTTCATAAAATAAAAATGAGAATTATTGTTTAAAAGAATTCCTCATGCTTGTTCTTAATACTTGTTTTACCAAATTTTAATGAGGTGTTTTCTTTCCTTGTTAAAGTGAGGGTCTTCTCTGAAAAATGATGCTTAGAAATATCATTGTAATTACCGCTTCTTGTTGAGGACCTGATCACCTGTGCCCAACATACATGTAAAAGATTCTGCTCCAAACTGCTGACACAGTAAGCTCAGCTGACACATTAAGAACAGGCCATAATCTTTTGTTTTCCCCGATATAGCGCTTTCAGCGGCAGTCAATTCTGCAGGCAAAGCCAAGCTGTATGAAGCAAGATTATCATCATTTTATGTCCCCCATCATATCTTGGAAAACTCACTTCTTAGATTTGCACGGGATTTGTTAAATGAAAACTGCAGTCACTAAGTTGGTGACTCCTAAAAATACGGCAGATCCAGTTTTTTTCATGTTAACTCTAGAGATCAAACAGCAGTAAGAACAGTTTTTTCTTTTTTTTTTTTTTCATAAAATACACATACATGTCTTTGAATTTACACAGGGAGCAGAACTTCACTTCCTGGAAAGAATGAAATTGTAAAGAAATCTAAAAACTTTTCCCATTCAATGTGAAATCATCTCTCATAATTCCTTATACATAAAGGGCTCAATTCATCTGACTAAACATAGAAATCTAATGTGACTTGAGTCTTCATAAGGCATCCAAGACACCTACAAAAGAACTAAGACAGTTAGTTACATCTGCCAGGATGTGGGACTTCAGGAAGACCTACACATTTCTGAAGGTTTGACAGAGGCCACACAAGACACCCCACAGCACCTAAAATAATGGCAAACACCTACATTTAGTCAATGAATCATGACCAGAATGTCTTCTACTTTATAAATAGACCTCTACAAGATGCTATTGTACATCATAACTGCAAACTGCTCACTTTTTACTGGTAGGTCATCTGCTTTGTAACAATAAATAGCTCTAATCTGAGAAGAGTGGGACATCTAAGGACATTTGGTATAAACATTTGTCCTTCTCCAATTTACAGTATTCATCTCAGTTTTGAAATCACATGAATTATGTGATTTTTGTTTAGATTTCTTTTGTATTGCCAGTGCACTGTAACATCTGCTAAATAATAGGAGTCCCGTGTGTATAGCAGAGACCTCCCCGGGATAGAGTTCCAAGTATTATTAAAACCCATTAGTATCACCAGTCCTCCGGGCCATATAACATTTCCTTTTACACCATTTGTAAACCAACAACGTTAATTATAAATCAGTCTATGTATCCTAAATTACTTGCATCCTAATGACTATCTGCAGTTCTTAGCTCAAAGGGAAAGGAAAGTGATAGTAATTTGTGTACTTTCAATATATAAGCATCTACAGTTCTCAGACTCCTGATGAGCAGTCAGTGTGCCAAACCCTTGACCAACTTTTCCAATTACATCAACTGGTCTAATCTCATGGATGGCTAAGATCATTCCTGGCATCTCCTTTTCCATTTTCTGCCTCTTCAAATGTAGTATTTCTCAGCAGTGATGTGCTGTTACTATTTATCAGAATGACCCCAAATGTATTCCTCTTTAGCTACAGAATATGGCTAAGAGATGAGATTTTCTTGGTTTCATAAGGGAAACACAGATCTTCAACTTTAACAAATGTACAGAGAACAAATGACTTTTATAGAATTAATGCCCTTTGCACTAAGCGAAGGAACAGCCCTGCAAGATATATTTAGGCATGAAGTGATTTGCTCTATATAAAGCAGCCTACGGCACACATCTTCTTTGGTGGTGACAAGCAAATGTCACACAGAGCAAGAGCTCTCTAAACCCCTACACCAACAATGGATTCCACCTCCTCCTTAGCATCTTGTGGAGGCTGAAACCAGAAACATGATTTATCTCCCTGATGGGACAGGGCTCTGGACTGGGATTCCACATGACTTATCACTAAGGGATTCAGGAATCCTCACCACTGTCCCATGTCATACTTCAAATTCAGGATGCTCAGGAAGATATTCACTTAGAAATGACAGAGAAAAGTCACATCACTCTCAGAAGCAAAATCAAGAGGACGAGAGTCATTATTGACCCTTAAGTTAAGAATGCCTAACAGGAAAAGTTCTTGCAGAGCTGCCTTAGGAGTCATTAATATATGCTGAGCATTTTCTAAGGAAAATTAGGTAATTCCAGTAAGAACCATATTTTTATAACATGAAAAAGAGTTCTGTGGTATAAATTAATTTCTTCAATAAAAAAAAAGGAAGCGAATGTTTTTCTGTATCGTCAGCAATGGAAAGTCAGATAGGTGCAGGCCTTTTCTCCAGGCCTCTTTGGTGAAACAACTACCTGATACAAGTGCACTTGTAAGTTTGGGCTGTGCGCCCAAGGTGCTGCAAGTGTTATTTATGCAGTATATATAGCATGGTGCTGCAGCACATACAATTTAGATATTGTAGTCTAATACACAAATAGACTTTCAAAGACAATATTTCTTCCATGTCACTAAAGATTGGGTATGAATATCTACTTATGCCTTGCAAATTTTCCACAACAGATTTTTTTAATAGGTATTTATGAATTAAGGTTGGTTTTCATTGGTTTTAGTATCAAATTATGACAAGTTACAGAATTCCTCAGCAAAATGCAAAGTGGTTCTAAAGGAAATATGGGTGCCATTTGAAGGAGAAGATGTAACTGCCATCAGTGAAACCCATTTCTTATTTTGTGAAGCACTGAAATAAGAGTGAAAAATAGCTCACATCCACAAAGGCTACATTAATTACGTGCAGTGTTTAAAAAGAGTGTTTGGAGGAGGTGAGGTGAAGGCTGTACAATTTTTATCTAGTTTGTGCGTTTGGGATCTGTGAAACATCTTAGGATGTATCAGAAGAACACAGTGGGATTGAAAAATGAAACCTGAGCATTTCCCTATTGCCTCCTAAAGCTCAGCAGGACAGACCTGATTGGCATATCTGCCCAAAAGATAAGCAGGAGACAGAGCATGAAGGCTTTGTTCCAAAATAAATTCCTTACAGTAGGAATTACAGACTAACCAAAAAGTTTTCATCCTTCTTTTGTTGTTGCCAAAGTTTTAATTCGCAACTACCTGGAAGTCTTCTGCTTTATTCTGACTAGCTGCAATTAAGTCAAAATGCACGGTCTAACCTTACTTGAAATCACATTATTTTAAATTATGGGGACAAAAGCAGTCCCAAACAAGATTTGGTTGTCATTGCCCAAAATGCTGAATGTACAAATGGTATGAAAACGTCTTTCCTTTGAGAAGGTTAAAGTCTGAATAGCACTGACATATGGTTTAAAGGATTAAAAAAAACCTTGTTATCTCCATTATCCAGATGGGAAATTGAGGCATAGGAAGAATAAAAACTTGCCTAAGGTCAAATAAGAAATCTTTTCAGATACAATCTTTCTCTCTAACATACCTCAGTATAAATTTATAATCACCTAATAAAGAAATGTGGTAGTCATCCATATAACATACTTCATTATAGGAATCTTTTCCTTATCTTATTTCTAAAATAAGTTCAGACTAACACCACCAATCTGCTCTGAACACAGCTTAGCTAGCCAGCTAAAAGTATTATCTGTGTCAACAGGATAAAACCTATCAGTGCTTATTCTTTGAAATAGTTTAATTCCAACTAGGAACTTTATAAAGGCTCCCTTTAGAAGCTAGGATTTCTCCCCTCTTTTTCCCAACTTCCAATATACTGTCACTTGTTTTTCCTTTGGATGACAAGACTAGGGCAGTGATTGTCCCCCTGTACTGGGCACTGGTGAGGCCACACCTCGAATCCTGTGTTCAGTTTTGGGCCCCTCACTGCAAGGAAAACACTGAGGTGCTGGAGCGTGTCCAGAGAAGGAAACGGAGCTGGGGAAGGGTCTGGAGCACAAGTCCTGTGAGGAGCGGCTGAGGGCACTGTGGTTGTTCACCCTGGAGAAGAGGAGGCTGAGGGGAGACCTTATCGCTCTCTACAATTCTTTAAAAGGATGTTGCAGAGAGGTGGGGGTCAGCCTCTTCTCCCAAGTGACAGGACAAGAGGAAATGGCCTGACAGGGACATGGTTTAGTGGCGGGCCTGGCGGTGGGAGGGTGACAAATAAGCGCAGTGCTAGGTTAACAGCTAGCCTCGATGATCTTAAAGGTCTTTTGCAACCTAAACGATCCTATGATTCTACATGCTTATGAAGGACACTGTAAAAGTATACCCACACCAATTAAAGCAGAGTCCATCATAAAGCTGTCTGGAATATTTTGGAAAGGACACAGAAGTTGAATGTTCCAGCTTCCAAAGCTGTCACTGCAAAGGAAAGCTGTGCCATTGATCTGGTATCAGACATGATTTACAGCATGTGAGCATGATGGATGTGGCTCCCTGAATTACAGTGGATTAAAGCAGGAAGAGTTCTGTTGATGATGTCTAGACTTGTATCAGGATCAACTCAGCAAGGAGATGAGGAGAATCAGGCCCTCCCACTGCAGGAAGATGGTGTCACACTTTAGTGGTGACTTGACAGGAGGAAAATTCCAGTATTCATACATGATAAATCACACACATCAAGCTGAGCATACAGCTTGCAGCCAGCACTCTCCTGTGAGCAGTGTAGCAACCAGGACCACAGTGCAAAGCATCTTGCTCACTGTCTTCACAGCTTACTAATCAACTCAGCATTTGCTGTCTTCTGATAACTAAGGAATTCCAAATTACAGTTGTAGGGGAAGTTAAGAGGGTCAGGAGAGGTGAATTATGTTGGCATTATCTAAGATAAGAGAGCAAGAAGTTGCTTCCAAGCACCTTTAAGAAAACACTTCCTTCCAACCATAGACAGCAAGTCCCTGTTACCAGTCATATAAATAAACTGAGAGCCATATTTGTTTCAACAGCTTCGCTAGCTTCCATCACAGACAGATCCATTCTTGTCTCCTGTCTCAGCAATGCCAATTGCTCTAGGTACACACCTGAGTAGTTTCGCTCTTCTTGCATAGAAGTGGCCCTCACTTGTTCAACCAGAAAAATATCTGCATATGTGAGAATTAATTATGCAGCCTCCATTAATTATTTACCTGTTGTGATAGGAGCTACAATTAAAATGAGGAAACTGATTTTACTGCTCATTCCCTTATGTTGCTGTCCCAGATAAGGAGAAGGAAAGAAGTACTGTTTTTAAATTAACTCAGTGTTTTGCTCACATAGATTTTTTTTTTTTGCTATGCACTCAAATTCATTCTTTAGAAGGTAAGACTCTGCAAACTTATTTTCAACGAAGTCCACTTAAATAATTCCCCAAGATGGTAACATCTAGACATTATCCTCACACTGTAATCCCAACAGTCCGACCTACACCTGACATGACAGTCATGCATTGTGAGGATAGCACTACAAAAACAAGCTATACATTACTCATTCATTCTAAGGGACCAGGACTAACATATTGATTTAAAAGCACTCTGAAGAATGAATGGCGTTCCTCAGGGACCAGTATTGGGACTGGTGCTATTTCACATCTTTGTCAGCAACATGGATGGTGGGGTTGAGTGTACCCTCAGCAAGTTTGCCGATGACACCAAGCTGTGTGGTGCAGTCAACATGCTGGAGGGAAGGGATGCCATCCAGAGGGACCTGGACAGGCTGCAGAGGTGGGCCACTGCCAACCTCATGGAGTTCAACAAGGCCAAGTGCAAGGTCCTGCACCTGGGTCGGGGCAATCCCAAGCACAAGTACAGGCTGGGCAGAGAGTGAATCGAGAGCAAAAAGCCAACCGTATCCTGGGCTGTATCCAGAGGACCATGGCCAAAAGGTCGAGGGAGGGGATTCTCCCTCTCTACTCTGCTCTCATGAGACCCCACCTACGGTAATGTGTCCAGCTCAGGGGCCCCCAACACAAGAAGGATATTGACCGGTTGGAGCGAGTACAGAGAAGGGACACAAAGATGATCAGAGGGTTGGAGCACCTCTGCTATGATGAAAGGCTGAGAGAGTTGGGCTTGTTCAGCCTGGAGAAGAGAAGGCTCTGGTGAGACCTTATAGCACCTTCCAGTACCTGAAGGGGGCCTACAAGGAAGCTGGGGGGGACTTTTTACAAGGGCCTGTAGTGACAGGGCAAGGGGTAATGGGTTTAAATTGAAAGTGGGGAGGTTTAGATCGGATATCAGTAAGAAATTCTTCACACTGAGGGTGGTCAGACACTGGAACAAGGTTGCCCAGAGAAGCTGTGGATGCCCCAT
>NW_010265732.1:30706-49209 GCF_000690775.1 Eurypyga helias
CAGGGGGTTGGAACTAGATTCTTTAAGGTCCCTTCCAACCCAAACTATTCTATAATCCTATGATTCTAAGATGAAAAAGTATTCATAACTATTTCTTAGAACACATACTTCGTGTCATTGTGAAATAAATACTCAATGTCTAATATATTATTTTATAATATTAATATGCACATGAGCTGGGTTTGGCTGGGATAGAGTTAATTTTCGTCATAGCAGACAATATGGGGCTGTGTTTTGGATTTGTGCAGCAGTGTTGATAACACAGGGATGTTTTTGTTGCTGCTGAGCAGTGCTTACACAGAGTCAAGGCCTTTTCTGCTTACCATTCCACCCCACCAGCAAGTATGCTGGGAATGCAAAAGAAGCTGGCAGGGGACACAGCTAGAACAGCTGACCCCAACTGACCAAAGGGATATTGCATATCATATGATGTCATTCTCAGCATATAAGCCTGGGGGAAGAAGAAGGAATGGGGGGACATTCAAAGTGACGGTATCTGTCTTCCCAAGTAACAGTTACGCATGATGGAGCCCTGCTTTCCTGGAGATGGCTGAACACCTGCCTGCCAATGAGAAGTAGTATGAATTCCAATGGGAAGTAGAATGAATTCCTTGTTTTGCTTTGCTTGTGTGTGTGGCTTTTGCTTTACCTATTTAACTGCCTTTATCTCAACCAAACAAGTTTTCTCACTTTTACTCCTCCGATTTTCTCTCCCATGCCACTGGGAGGGCAGCAAGTGAGCAAGCAGCTCTGTGGTGCTTAGTTGCCAGCTGGGGTTAAACCATGACAACATGATAACACTAAACATCTTTGCTTTGCATGAGTCCTGACTTATAGTATGGTCAGGTATAGTCCTGACTTTTAGTATAGTCATAGTATTTGCTTCTTAGAGTTACCATTCAATTATTTTACAATGCAAAGAAAAAAAATAAAATGGTAACTAATACTAGACATATTTACAATTTAATATTTTCTAAATTTTCTCCATGACCACGTGCAAAGTGCCAAGTACTGTATCTTCCCAGCAGCAGTCAAAGGCACTCAGAACCTCCCTGACAACACCTAGGATCTTGCAGAATAAGGCACTTGACACCAAAAAAAGCATTTTGAATGTCAGTGAAACACAGTCGTCTCTCAACTAGAACATGTTAGCTGTTTCACAGAGCGTAGCAAGCTTGTTTAACAGTTTGATATAGCAAAGACAGACATGCAATGCATATACCTCCAAAAGGATTTTAAGTCAGCAGGATACAACAGTTCAGACCACACTGTGGGCAGAATATCACCTTACAATATTCCCCTGACACAGAAGGTAAATCACATCTTTAATTATCCTACAAGGTCAGATTTCAATGTTTTGCTTCCTGTTGAAGAAAGCCTAACTGCATAATCCCATAAAAATCAGCAAAAATGTCACCTTGGTATCAACAACTGCTCCATGTTAGCTGACGAATGAGAGACGCTTTCTAGCTGGGAGAGACCCCATGAGTTGCCTGGTTGGGGTTTACCCAGATGGGGTTAGAAACCTCCAAGGGCAGAGACTGCACACAGTGCCTTTGGCCAACTATCCTTACAAGGAAAAACAGTAAAGCTAGCTAACAAGATGAGGAGGAGAATAAGCTGGATAAATCATACGAATGGATGCAAACAGTCAGCTATCTAATTTTGACACCTATAAAGTCAATTTCACTTCAGTGATGGATGACATCATCTTGACATGCAACATTTCTAAAAGTTTATTTCAGCAAGCATTCTTCAACATGAACGTGACTTTCCAGAATATTTCATGTCTCAGGTATATCCTGCTCCGTGTTTCTCAGGCCCTCCATCCATCGGGCCCATAAACAGTAAGAGTATCTGCTCTTCTGTAGAACCTCTATAAAACGACCTAAGATAATTCCAAGACCAAGGCCTGCTCATGTGCAAGTCCACTTGGACTTGCAGCCTTTCAAACTTCTCTAATCACTGGGTATTACACAATACACCTTCTCTGACTCTACTGAAAAGTCAGTCTGGGTTGTCTCAAAGGTGTAAACTCTATGCAGAATAGGAGACAAACGTAGTAACAGTGCACTGATACGCACCTGCATACATCTTAGATTTTATTTGTAAGAGCAAAAATACCTTGGTTCATTGTTGGTATTAGGATGGTCAGTCAACTTTCCTCCAAGCTAAAGAAAACAAATTCCCTTGAAAAACACGTACCAAGTACATTAGCCGTACACTGGAGAATTCCTGAGACATCTTCAGTTTCTTCATTGCCAGAGCAGTCTGTATAGGAGCATCTGTTTGATATATTGTGAAAGTTCTTCTCTGCATCCCTGTAACTACAGTAAAAAAAAGTTAAAAAGTTACAGCATCTCCTTATACAAACACAAAGTTGACAAATGTCTTCCAGAAGTGATGGTAAAGGATGCCTTTAGCATTCCTTGTCTCCTCCCTCTTCTCCCTCTGTCACCCCCTTTCCATCCATACAGTATCACACACAGATGACACTGCATTAGTAGCCTGGGTATCTCAAGAACTATACTACAATCTGGAATATTACCTGTAGAGATATGGAATATTATCTGTAGAATATGAAGACATAAGAAAAAAATAGTACCAAAGGGCTGAGGCATGAGGGAAGGGATTCATAAATATCTGTCTTATATATCATTCCGATTGGAGTGTTGTCTACAACAGAGTTGTACAGTAAACTCCAAGCAAGACGTATATGAGACAACGACAAATATAAGAATAACAAATCTTCCACATCACATCACATTAGCCCTGCAAGTATAAAACCTAGCTTTCTTTGTGAATTATCTTCCAAAAAGATCTCAGCAGAAAGGATGTCAAGCTGCAACTCACTATGCTATCAAGAATAAAGTTTGTGTTATAGCCTATTAAAGAAAACTTTAAAAGAATCCCACCACTGATGAAAGGCACAGTACTATCATCCAACCTGCAAGAAAGCATCTACTATCTAAATTATTCTATTTAATTTAGTTTTTCTGGATTGTTTTTCCTCAATTCAACAGAAATAGAACAGAAGCTGAAACTACGTTTAAAACAGAGCATTGTGCAGGTGATAATAAGGACAGATGAGGAATACAAGTGAAGAAAATATTGCAGCAGAGTGATAATGCACTTGGCCAAATATAGTCGATTTAGCTCAATGCACAGGGAAAAGCTTTTCTAATGAGTATTTTATTAACAGTTTTATTCTGCTTTCATACTTTGTTTATACTTCATAAATCATGAATTGCAGTTTTAAGGATTAGACTCTTCATCTGGTTAATGTCTGCAAAATCTCAGCACCTAGGTTGCCAGCATCTGTGAAAACGGACTGGAAAGGATTCAGACCTGCGCATCAGGTTACCCCCCAACAGGGAAACATTCTCCGCTGCAGTAAGCACATTGAGGAGAGTGAGTTCATATTAGACAAACAAAACCCAGTGGTAAGGACTGCTGGTGTGCTCTGCAGGTGAGCTGCATGCTCTGTACCCCTTTCCAGGTCTCCAGCAGTGCCTGATGATCGGCCTGGCAGAAGGCCACATCCTGACACGCTGCCTGAGCTGACCCAGAGCCCAAAGTCATGGCCCAACCCCACTGCCACACCATTTGTGTTAGACAGGGTGTCAGTGCCCAGGTGTTGGCAGGGACTGGGGGATGCAGGGGCCTCTGTGAGGAGATGCTGGGGCTGCTCCATGCCAGACACAGCAGGTTCCAGCAGGCTCCAGTGGCCCCACTGCAGGGCACGCGGCACCTCTGGGAAAATTGTTTTAAGAAAGGGCAAAACACCTCATGGAGATGTGCAGAAAATAACTGAAACAACTCTGGAGACACCAAGATCAGTGGAGAAGTGGGGGGAGGAGGTGCTAGTTGCCAGAACAGAGATTCCTTGGCAGCCCGTGGTGCAGACCATGGTAAGGACAGCTGTGCCCTGCAGCCATGGAGGGTCACAGTGGAGCAGGTGGATGTGCCCTGAAGGAAGCTGCAGCCTGTGGAAAGCCTGTATCCAAGCAGGGCAACAGCGTGAGGAGTATGGAACAGCAGAGAGAAGCTGTTATAGATTGACCACAATCCCCATCCCCCTGTGCTGCTCAGGACAGGAGGTAGAGGATTTGGGAGTGTCTTTATCCCAACCCACAAGCTTTTTTCATCTTATTTTCTCCCCCTGTCGTGTTGAGGAGTGGGAGTGAGAGAGCAGAGCAGCTCTGTAGGAGTCGGGCAGCTGGCCAAGGTCAACCCACCACAATGTGTACCAACAGCAAAGGTCAAGGGGCAGGACAAATATAGTACATCAGCTGGAGACAGATGCTACTTCAACCAACTCATACTGATGTTCAAAAAACTGAGTCAGTGTATTGTAAGTCGTAAGAATTACAGGTTTTCAGAGTGTCCCAGATTTAAACTTTGTCCGTTAAAAAAAAGTACATGTAAGCCACATGTGGCCATAAATAAACAGCCACATTGTTATTGTGCACATGCTTTCCTCAAAGCACTGTATTATCCTCTGAAGTTTCCTAATGTGACACTTCAAGCAATTTTTTCAGCAACTGACAAATTTTGCAGCCAGAAGGCTTCTCCTCCTGCCTGCCCTGCGGCAGACGTCACAACTACCTGCCGAGACTGGCTCCTTCGCTGCCCTCAGGTGCCAGCCAGACTGCTAATACTGCAGATATCACACACCAAGCCAGGGCTCCCTGTGAATTTTTACCAAACATCAAGAAACAAGCAAGGACAATTCCCTCCACTCCACCGAGATTTGAAACCATGTCATAAATTCTAAGCCCTCAACAAAGCTTGAAAAATAATCCCTTACATCTGTGTAATTAAATTCAGAGGGCAGCATTCTTCATTTGTCATATGTCACAGCCATTTACTGGCTACAGACATACAGCCATTGTATTCTGACTCTGTTAGGAAAAGTAAGTTATCTGTGACAGTAAAATGCTTGCGCAGGTAGAGAAAGTACTTGTTCAGGTGAGGCAAAGGTTGAGAGGAGATTATTTTAATCAATAGGAGAATGCCTTAGGTTTTCATGACGATAGTTGCTATTACTTTCTTTTTATTCCTCAGTTATCTATTAATTTTCTCAAGGAACTCTTAGGAGGTGGCTTTTCAGGAGCTGTTTCTGAAAAAAACTGATGCAGGATTTTGCAAGATTTGGACCTCAGGTCATAGTATTAATAACTTTTACAGCATTCTCATGTGGCTCTCTTAAAAGCAAACTGGAATAGATTTTATACAAGAAGATTCCCTATTCTTATATAGGAAACATTACTCTTAATGGATCAGTCATGCTCTGATGGGATTGCATGAAAGCAGGACTGGACAGCAGCTTAGCACTGACATCCATAGTACGTACAGTTACTCCAGAGCATCTCTAAGAACTTGAGAGAAAAATTAAAAAGCTTGTCATGCAAGGCTGTGACTTGGAAAGCATAAAACAAAACACCTTTCACTACCTCCCATTAACACTTACCCAATAACTTGATGCTCAAAATACTGCAGTGTCCTTTGAAGAGTTTGCCGAATGGTCTGCGGCTACGGAAGAATAATTAAAAAAATTGTATGATTAGGGAAATAATAATACAGTTTAAATAACAGATCTTTTAACACAGTATTTTTCTCCAGTTTTACTCCTCCTCATCTTCTACCTGCCAGATGCTCATTGCAATGATGGATATGAAATATTACTAATTCCTTGACTGTTACTTCACTGTTTAAATAGGAATGAATTTTACAATGTGACATAATTAATACTGCTTACAAGCCAGTTGTGCATAACAAAGGAGCCACTTCACTATTAGCTCTCAAAAACTATCACCCACCAATTATCACATTAATTTAAATTAAGTAATTTAAAATAGTCTGCAGGAAAATGCTATTATTTTGTCATGAAGGTATCACCAAGAAGAGGCATCGGATTTTTAAACTTTGTATGCTCCCCAGAGCATTTTGTACTGAAGAATATTATAAAGACACAATTTATTTTGGCTTTCTTTCCTGACAAGCTATGACTCTCCAGTCATCTTTCAAATTATCAGGAAACTCAAGTTCATCAAAAGAAAATCATGACATGCTTCAAGCATTTCTATGCTATTTCACTTTAATAGGTGTTCACCAAACTACATATGTGCATAAATATATGTTTATTTGCATTATTATTACTACTACAGTGTCCACCAAAATACCTATGTACATATATATTTTATGTTCCTTTACTATTACTGCTGCTAAAGCTATTCTTTTTATTTTGAATTAATTCGTGGGAAATCTTTGGGTACATAAAGCACATGTGAAATCCATGTCATTCTCTTTTGAATTTTCCAAGTAACTTATGGCAAAACATCATTCTGCTAAAATGACTGGTTTGTATCAAATCTCATGTTTTTCACCTGCCCATTTTTATTTGGTGCCAGAGGTCAGACAAAGGTACACAATTGGGATTTATAAGCCTTCCTTCTTTGTCTGAGGCCAACAGGGATATATTGATCAGACTCACAGCAGCAGATACTCAAACAGGAAGAAATTCTTCACTGTAAGGGTGGTGAAACACTGGAACAGGTTGCCCAGAGACTGAGTAGAGGCACCATCCCTGGAAACATTCAAGGTCAGGTTGGACAGAGCTGTGAGCAAGCTGACCTAGTTGAAGATGTCCCTGCTTGCTGCAGGGGCATTGGACTAGATGGCCTTTAAAGGTCCCTTCCAACCCAAACTATTCTATGATTCTATGAACAAAAATGAATTCAAAATAGATGTAAACTTTGAAATTAGTTCTTTTTGCTCTTAAATCCGTATTGGATAATAACTTCTCTGTGGGAGCTAAGTTTCCTGTGTTAAAGATATTAAAATTACATGTTCTCTTGCAAAAGACAAAAGAAGCACCATATGAATGAAGCCATCACATAACAAAAAACATCCCCTTCTCAGTGGTACAGCAGGTGTTGAAAACCTTAGGCCTGATGGGCTACCAAATATATTTCATAGCATGTTCTCACACAGATTCAGAAGCTTTCATGTGCTCGGCAGGCAGAAAAATCCATTCTTCACATATAGAAAAGATGCATCTTCCCACTCCAGCAATAAGGCAAAGCAAAATGGCTTTAAGCAATGAGGCCCAGACAGCTGCCATCTCCCACCTCCATAGACCATTTCCCTCAGCCCCGCTCCCTACACAAAGAACATCAGTACTCCACCAGTACTCACACTCCACTCTGACATGAAATGGAGAAAGGGTATAAATGTCTGATTGTTAACTTAACTCTTTGGTTCTCCCAAAGTGCTTTTACAGCAAGCGTATGGAAGGCAGCAATGCCTAGTAGCACAGCAAAGAGGAAGCACAGCAAAGAGGAAGCAAAATAGCTTTTTGTCTTCTGGGGAAGTTTTGCAGCTTATGGCACCTAAGCAATCCACTATGGACCATCTTTGCCTGTCTCAGGACTGACACACAGATGTTGCACTCCCTACCGTTCTGAGTACCACAAGACTTGCCCATACAAGCAACCTCCTTGTCCTGAGCTTATTTCATCAACACACCTCCCTTCTCCTGCAAAAGCCCCTGACTGCTAACTATCACTTCTGAAAGTTAAATCACCTGCCTAGTGGTTGTCAGATAACTCCACACAATCCCATGAACTCATATCTCTTCTCTGCGGAATCTCCTATCAAATCTTAGAAATTAAGTAGAGACAGAAAATAAGATTTATGATTAAAAGACCCTTCATATGGTGTTTTAATCATAAGTCTATGTAATGTGCTCATAGCCAGTATGAAAACTGACCTGAGGAGTCACAAATCCTTCCTTCATTTCTGACATTAATTGTTTCAGCATGTCACTGTGTGTGGTTAAAAAGACACTGAGCTCACCTTCTCATTTTGCTGTATTTCATCACTGGTGAATGTCATTTTGCTGTAGATGTAATTCTGTAACTATGGCCATGACTAAACAAAACAGAGAGAAAAGATAGGACACCTACTTATAACTGCCTACACGAGCAGTTGGATGTACTTCTTCCACTACTGCCTAGACACTGCCCATGCGAGGGAGAGTGGGCAGGAAAACATTGCCTCCTCTATTCTGCATCCAATGGAAAGACTGGATGGAGGCAAAAGAGCTAATCTTTCTACTAGTAGCATCACACACATCACTTCTCTAAGCAGCATAGTTCTGCCATTCAGGAGATAAAAGACAGCCTGTAACAAAACACCTCCTCCACCACAATGTAAGTCTGTGCCATGCAGGTACCCAGTGGCACTTATTTACTGGAGAGGTTTTAAAGCTTCGTGACCACTTAAAATGAAAGATTTAATTTAAATGTTAAATAGTGACTATTACCTAGGCCAGTAAACTTAAACAATTCATTTTGGTTATAACGATTTACTAATATTTGGTATGCATTACCAAAGGAATAGTCACATCAGTTCATGTCTCTAAAGGCAAATCAAATTAAGACAAGCCAGTATTGTTAACTGTAAATTAATCCAAGAACTGCCATACCAGCTCATATCCAAGCTCCATAGGGAATGATGAAATGTAAGGTAGAAGGGTCCACTGAAGGTATTTAGACTGATGTCTTGCACGGCAGAGGCCACAGGACTCCCCTGAATTAATTCTGAATCCAGACATCAGGCCATGGCAAACCCTAATGTGTCAGAATAAATTGTAAAATTGTAAAACCACAGCCGCCTCCACCTCAGGAGCTTCCACCCTTGATCCTCAAGGGCTATCTCTATTTTCCCCTCCTTCCTTGCAACATGGGTCTCAGGTTCTTGGCTCCACAAAGCCTGTGGAAAGACCTGTTCATCTTCCCTGATGTGTACAGCCTGCTCACTATTTCCTACCACTCTTCCACCTGGCAACTCGGTGCTGCAACCAAAGCCCACCAGTGCTGCAGAGCAGCGATCCTGAACATGGCACCCATGCCATGACAGCTGCTGTGACTCCGCCAGCTGCCGCTGTTTGCAGGATGCACTCGAAGAGAAATCTCCCCTTCTTGCTAGATCTCACGCGGCTCTCCAGCAGTGCAAAACTGACCTCAAGCTAGATGAGTAACAGCTCCTCCAAGATGCTTTTAAGACTAGCTGGAGAAAATACAAAGATTTGTCTGGACAATCCTGATTTTTTTTTTTTTTAACTTGGACAACATCCTTTGAAAAAGAATTCCAGTTTAAACAGGCATTGTATAAAAATTTTTGTCTTTTTTCAGTTCAATTTTCCCTTCTTTTAACTTCATTGCCTCCAGTTTGGGAGGCAAAGAGGAGAGGACTTCCACTTTAATTGCATCCCTTGTTATAAATGTCTTTCCTAAGGCAATCAATCGTAAGCTTTCCAATCTCTCCTCACAGGATAGAAACTTTAGTCTATTCCCTAGCCATCTTCTGTTTCCTCTGAAATGTCTTCCGTTTGACTGCAACACCTTCGTAAATAAATGGTAAGGCTCATCTTCTCAGCTGTAGGCACCCGTAGGAATTAATCTCATCTTATTGTTGGCATCTAATACATGCCTGAGGACAGTCTTTAGAAATACCCGTTCCTCTCTTTTGTCTAGAAAAATGTTGAGTGATTGCTTTAGACTTAGACATCTTTTAAATGTTTAAGTATGGACAGGCAAACCCCACCTTGAGGTGACAGAAGTGCACACAGTATCTCAGATGACTCACTCTAAATTTAAATAAATGCAGCTTCAAATTCCCTTCCCATTTCTTTTGCATCCTAAAATAATCAGACAGAATTAGCGAAGGGGCAGTATGGAACCTGAAGGGGGTCTACAAGGAAGCTGGGAGGGGACTTTTTACAAGGGCCTGTAGTGACAGGACAAGGGATAACGGGTACAAATTGAAAGCGGGGAGGTTTAGATTAGATATCAGGAAGAAGTTCGTCCCGGAGAGGGTGGTGAGGCATTGGAACAGGTTGCCCAGAGAAGCTGTGGATGCCCCATCCCTGGAAGTGTTCAAGGCCAGGCTGGATGAGGCTTTGAGCAACCTGGTCTAGTGGAAGGTGTCCCTGCCCATGGCAGGGGGGTTAGAACTAGATGATCTTTAAGGTCCCTTCCAACCCAAACCATTCTACGATTCTATGAACACAGGGGTCTGAGCCAAGAGAGGCCACGTATACAGACCATTTCTCCTTAACCCTAACAAGGTTTCAAAGATTTTTCCTGGTAAAGCTAAGTGGCTCCTAGCTGAGCCTTAGAAATGCTTCACCAGTCATGCTCTTAAAAACTTAAGTGCTTAAAATTTTAAACATGAAAGTTGAAGCACTAAAGAGCATAATAGGCTCAGCTAGAAACCACTTTGCTCCTATCAGATCTTCTTCAATAAGTCCATCGGGTCAGGGGGCTCCTCCAGACTCTTGTAGCCCAGAGACCTGCGAAGTTCTTCTTAGAGGAATCCACACTTCCACCTACAGGAGAGGCAAGCTACCACAGGCCTCAGCCAAATCTGCACTTTGATGCTGGAAGTTTTACATGCTTCAAATACTCAGCAGATGTGCAAGACTTTAATTGCCAGCTTGACTGCTCAAGATCATTAGTGAAAAACATTTCTTTTTTTCATATTTCAAAATGAATTTTAGTCAAGTTTCTGTGCACAGCTGATTACAGAACTCTAAGCACACAATTTGGTGTACACCTGGCCCATTCAGAAGGAAATACATGGCAAATAGTCATTTTCATATCCAATCTCTGGTTTGGTAGTTTGGTTTTGGGTTTGTTTTGCCTTTTTTTTTTTATATTTACCCCATGACCATGAAAGCAATGGAAAACCATTCTTTCCCTGTCCTTCTGGTCACCAAAATATTGTTGTTAAAAAAGCAATAAACAAAGAATCAAGGCTCCAGTTGAAGACAAGTATTTATCAACATTCTCAAATCACAGGAGTGGGGAGATAAGCATTGAAATCGCTGCAACTGTGGAAAAGAAGAACTGAAAAAGTAAAAGAAGGCTCCTTCGGCA
Organism: Eurypyga helias; assembly: GCF_000690775.1. Taxonomy (NCBI): domain Eukaryota; kingdom Metazoa; phylum Chordata; class Aves; order Eurypygiformes; family Eurypygidae; genus Eurypyga; species Eurypyga helias. Next base: position 41,653 of record NW_010265732.1, read on the forward strand.
CCTGATAATTTACTGATGATGCAGAAAGGAGGAAGGCTCCCTAGCAGGTCCTTGCAGGTCCTACACAGCCATCAACCCTCCCTGTTCCCTCTCAATTGCTGAAGAATGGAATGAATGGGCACAGATGCAAATCAGAATTGAAGAAGCAGAGCCCCAAAATAAGCAAACATTTGAAAATTAAAACAACAACAAATCTTTGGGGGTTTAATAGTGCTTTTGATAATATAATCGGGGGGGGGGGGAAGTATTCTCTACCTTCTGAACCTTTAGGGTGCACTCATTTTCTTTCTCTGTAGCTGAATGAGCTAAATATGGTTTTGGTTTTCTGTTTGCTTCATGAAAACCAGCTTCCTGATTCCCAAAGTTTGTGCTTTAGATAAAAGTACCAACTGCTTGCTGACGTCCATGACTAGCACCAGATTTGGCATCAGGAGAGGAAGATGCAGAACCCACAGGAGGGGACTGGTTGGGGATTCTGACGACTGACAGCTGGAGACAAAATGAGCTGCCCTACAACAACCCAAGATGATCCAGATGGAACCAGAGCTCAGTACCACCTGGCATCTAAAAATGAGACCACTCTGATCTTTGGTTCATGCAAACGGGGGTACTCTTCACAAAGAAATATTGTGCACATCAGAAAAAATGCCTTAATTTAACAAATAACATTGAGAGTAAGAATTTCACCCCATACTATTTCATGGCTATAACACTGCAAACACTCTGAAGAAATAAACCAAAGCCAAATAATAATTAGAAATTGTAACTCATGCAGTCGCCGGGTGTCTTTCAACTAGAAGAATCACAGACATATGGATGGAAATTGCCTATTAGAACATCTAGTCTAACTACCTGACAATCAAGGATAAATATCTCAGGGTGCTACCTATTATAATACCAGCTGGGATCACTTTGGTCATCTTTGAATTTCAGCCATGTCTGGAACGGATAGATCTGTTCTGTGCTGCAGAAAGAATGTATTCAGTAGGTGAGAATATAATAGATGATCTACCACTAATGCTACCTGTTCACCTTTTAATGCAACACATCTGCTACATAAAATAATCGGTGCTACTCTAGCAGACAGATAGGAAATGAAAGGCTTTGCATGTTGGTCCTTGTCAAGGAATTTCTTCTGCTCGGACAAAAAAAAAAAAAAAAAACCACCAAACTATTTCCTCCATATAATTGGACCTAATTTCATACGCAGAGCTGCAAAGATGATTATCCCTTTGAGACCTACAGACAAACCACGGAATTTTTGTCTTCCTTTTGAAACTTAGTTTGAGAGTTAGCAAGCAGACATGGCTAGAAAGAATTTGGATATGAGATGGAACACTCTCTTTTACTCAAATCCTTTAACACCAGCACAAGAGGCAGAAGGAAAGACAAGGCTTTTCTCTGTGATAGCATTCTAAGTTTCACCAGGAGTCCTTTGGACTGTTGTGAGGTGGTAACCGCCTCTTCTCAAGCAGTTGCAAATGAAGGACATTCACCCCCTTTTGATGTAGCCACGACCGCACACATATTGATGGTCATAACATTCCCTCCTACTTTATGACATCTTTCTCTATTATTTGCAGCTGGACACTTTGTCCAGGGAGAGGCAAAAAGTGCAAAACAACTGAGATCAATTTTCTGGGGTTAACACTGGTGCTGCCCCGCTCTGGTGTGTCAGCCAGCAGCTGAGATATGCCTATGGGCAGACCTGCTCCTCCATGGAGATATGCTCTCTGCTTCCAGGCAGCAAAGATGCCTGCGATGTATAAATGCCTCTGAGACATCTTTTTTAACCAAGCACTGTAGGGAAGTCAAGGTTTCAGCCTGGAACTACACAGACATTAAGAAAGCAACCATTACTCTGATCGATCTAAGCCCCAGATGTCAAACATTCAAACTTACCCTAAATAAAATTTCATCAAGGTCAGTACAATGCTGCAGGCCCTTGGGTGCAGCTAAACTGATTTTTTTAATACTTTATTTGCTGAGGCTGATGATCCCTTGCATGAGTTGTTAAACCACCGAACAAGACAAACAAACAAAACCCACCGTGATGCACATATTGATAATGTTTGCCAGAATGTTCATGTTTAAGACACCACAGCTCTGTTCCACAATATGAAAGAGCAGATTGACTGGCTACAGATTGCTCATGTGACCTTGTGTATAAATGCCTCCTCTGCCTGTTAAGTTGAACGACACTGGGCAAAAGCCTGATTTTATTATACTTCAAAAATAATAAACCTGTTTGCGTGTTGGAATTAGAAATTAGGAGTTTCTCCTGGCACGTGCCTTTCTTCACCATTTTCATGGTTTTTACCTTGACACCCTCATTCCCAAGAAGGATTTTACTCAAGTAAAGCTCATCCAGTCTGAGATCTTCAGTGAATAAGCTCATCACTGCTGATACAGATATCATTTGACATTACCTAACTTCATTCAGAAATGGGCAGAAGTTATTCCCACAACAGCAAAGTTTAGATATACTTGATGGGTTAATGTGAGTCATAAGCAGCTCAGAATGTTTGTGCAAAATGTTTTTCAAAATCTCATGTAAAATCAATTTGTTACCTCTCCTGCTAGTGGCAACAACTTGTTATTGCTACTAAAAAAGAGTAGTTACTACTTGAGATTAAGTGGTAGATGTTTATGATGGAGCCAGGTTTGATTTGAGCTGCTATATTGCAACTTCTCCACCAAATCTCCACCTCCACTCACTGGAGGATTCATTTGCAATTAAGTAATTCGAAGTTACAGCAGTTCTGTGACATAAGTAATAGCCTACACAATAACCTAAACAACCGTCTTTAGGTTCACGTTTTTCCCACTGTCAGGAAAAAAGCTGTATTCAAAAAGATGATTCTCTTATTCAAACTATCTGGTGGCAGCCAGTAGCAGCTTCTTAACTTAAATAGAAAAAAAAATACTCTTACTTTAATGTGTCTTCAACTGGGCCTTTAAAGAATAGCAGGAATAATTCTGAACGAACAGAAAAGTGTATCAGAAGCGATTTTCTCTTAATAATGTTTACAGTTCAACACATGCGTTACATAGGCCATTCAGAAAATAAAACCAAATGGACATGTAAGTCAGTTTAATGCTTTGTCATGCTGTAATTCTCTTTCCAGAAAGATCAGTACGGCGCTTGGGGGTACACAGTCTCCTCTGAATGCATGCCCAGTCACCCTCAACTCCCTTAGGGCAGTCCATGCCCCCTTAGATGGGAGAAGAGTATTTGACTTTTCCAATCAGTGACAATTTTTTTTTTCCTCATTTTGATTCTATTTTCAGCCTGGTATTGGATAGAAGTCAAGATAGAACTGGAGCAAATGTGAAACTTGCTGCAAGGATTTGGAATTCAGTAAGATATTAAATGGCATTTCTAAAGAATATCAACTGGTGCCAGGATATCATTCCGATAGAGCAGAGCTCTTAAAGGCCAAAAAAATTTATGTCGGTAATGAATAGCAAATAGTATCATCTTCTACACTTATAATTAATCAAAATTCATGTAATTGTGGGTGTAAAATTCATCCTTTAAAAGGGAACGACAAAGCAAGAATCAAAAGAAAAATATATCATTAAATTTGCTTGTGATGTACATATGATTATTGTAGCTGATTTCTGAAAAACAAGGTCATAAATCAATGTCCCTAAGAGGTTCCCAATATGTTATTATTTATCTCCAGACAACCTGAACCCAGCCCACTGAGAAGGGCACCTGTTTGTTTTGACAGCAGCTGGATCTAGCTCCAAACTTCTGTGATAGAGTACGTAACCAAAGACCCTTTGATGGTGGTTCAGCTGAAGGACATGAGGGACATCATTGCCCAGTCGGGAACATGACTTAGGAACGTTAGAGGTGATAGGAGCTGCCTACACAACTTCAGGCACAGCTTTGTGGGAACATGAAAGGGACAAAAGGCTGTGAGAGGGCAGAGCCAGACATGGGGCAATAAGCATGGTGCACCCCTGGCCATGGTCTCGTGAGTTAAAGGAGTCACGAGAACTGAGTGTGTGCAATGCCCGGAGTTTATTGCACTGAGTGTTCGTGTTTGGTCGCGCACAAGATCATCTTCACACTCGGGTGCTGAGCACAGCCCTGGCTAGGCACGGTTCTCCTGACCCCATCCTGCTGTCGGTGCTCCTGCTTACTCAGCAAAGTGGTACTTTGAGGGGGCAACAGGGTGGCAATGCAATGTGACATTCAGTATATGCACGGTTAGTTTGTTGAGTGCAGCTGTGACAAAAAACTGCCTCTCCTCTTGTCTTGCCACCGTTCCACCACCCTGCCCAGTGCGCCCTGCTTCCCTGACCTTCCCCAGCACACCCTGCTCACCAGCACCAATGGCAGGGTACTTATGGAGGTCTGCTCATCTTCCTCATCGCCACGTACTCTTCACCAAAACATGCAGCTCTTTCGGTGAGAGGTGAGCCCTATCATCCTCCTATTTCTGGCTGTTAGAAAATTGAGGGTTTAGGGTAAAAAAGTTCCAGATGAAGTGTCCATCCTTCAGCCACCCAGGCATGACAGCAAACATGTAGGAACCCACAGACACACAAAATGACCCCGTGCTGACTGAGGATCAGACCCCTACATCCTCTACTATAACCATCGTAGGAAAACCTCTAAGAATGTATTTAGGAGAAAAGATGGAAAATTACATGTGCTGGAAAGTGCTAGAAGCTCTTCTCCAAAAGCAAGCAGAATGGATTTGGATTAATTGCTGTAACCCAGGAAGGTTCACTTTCTATTTTTTTCCAACAGTTCCACAAAAAAGTGATGTTTGTGCAAAGTCACACTCGGCTAAACTTGAGACCAAAATTTCAAGTAATACAGAAGGCAGTAGCTTCTTTCCACTATATTTAGTATAAAACACCTCAGATACTTCATTACTGCATTTTACTCTACAGAATCTCTTTCCACTGACAGTTAGCACAGTTGTACTAACTCATGAATACATTGCACAGGAGATACTAATATTTTGATACACACGTTTCACAAGATCTAACCTGCTTGCACAGCCTTCTTGCTGCAGTGCCCCATGCCTGCTCAGCTCCTTCACCCCTTGGATGCTCCTTCCTGCTCAGTTCGAAGCTCTCCACCTCCCCACGGCAGCTCTCCCTAGCTCCTGCTACTGCCACATTGAAACGACATCGCCCCAGAGATCTCTCTGAATGCCACAGTAGTATCAAACACAGACACAGAATTTTTCCTCAGTGAAAACGCAATAAAAATACTTTACTCAGTATTTCAATCCTAGCTATTGCTGAAGGAAAGCCCAAAATTCAGGCTAAGTATAAACATAGGAACCTGTAGCATCTTCAACTTCGAAAGTGTTCACCACTGGGATGGAGACACGAATGCTGGTGCATTCATGTTGGAAAGGAAAGCATTAAGCCACTGTAGGAAATATATATAGTATATACGTTCACACATACCCATATGTACATAAACATATGTTTACATACTTAACAGAGACCCATACCTATAGTATCATGGAATACAGACGTACCTACATGTAGAGTAAAAGTATTAAAGCTTTTTGTTCAGAAAGAACACATCAGTGCACCCTTCAGACTTGCCTTTCCATTTTACAGATAAAGGAAATGGGTCCCATTTGACACTAATTTTATAGGCAAAGTATTGTTTTTTACTTCTAATTAAAGTTATTCCTGGTTTATATTAGCAGATGTGCAAACATAATCAGATTCCAAGTGTTAGACATATGGTAACTTGACTTGCTGCAAGAAGGCATGTATTCAGTATCACAGAACAGATATGCAATAAGAAAACAGTGCACGAAAATAACAATGCACCTGAACAGCGGTTTCTCAGAGTGCAAAATAAAAAGATAGGGGACTGGATTATTTTCTTCTACCATGATTGTGACAACATGAATTTTTAGACTTAATCACATTAATTTATGCCAACATGTGTAAAATAGGAGTGAAGCACTAGTTACAATGCCAAGATAAAAAGGGAAATTTTAAGAAATATGTATCACATATTAAAATTTTTAAAACCTACAGTTTTCAGCAATAAGGGTTGCTATAATTATCTCCCAAGGAAACCATGGAAGCTGTTGTTTAGGACATCAAAACCAGGTTGGATGAAATTTCTGCATTCTAAATGAAACTTCTCTGACAGCAGGAAGGAAGGAGGACTGACTATAAGATCTATCAAAGTTTCCCTTGTCTCTTAATTGAAAGAAGGTGATTATTTTAAAAACAAATTCAATAATTCATCAGAGCTGGAAAACTCTAATTGTCTTTTATAGCACGTCAGTACAGCAGGTAACAATCAAAGCTGGGAAAATACAAATACTAAGGTTATCTAAAAATACTGCACTGAGCTACTTCAGAATACTTCAAATATTTTGGGTAACACATGCTCTAATTATACTGTTGTATTATTATCAAATTAAATAGCTCTGCTTTTTTTTTTTTTGTACTAAAACAAGACAGGTCACTTGAGATACTGTCTATTAATACCAGTATTACAAGACCAGATTCACAGTGGAGAGGGGAGGAAAAAAAAAAAAATCAATGGGAAAGAAAAATTTTAAGCTATGTAATGCACAGCTAACCTCTCCCATTAAACTTCTCGTCTACCCTGGTCTGGCCAATTCAAGAAACAAAGAGAGAAAAGAGTATATTAAAAGCAAAGCAAACTGACAGCTGATGGTGACAAGACTCACAAGTAATTTCCAAAGCTGGACAGCTATACGCAAAAGGATGATCCAATTCCACAAGAGTAGACATAGTTGTCTTACAGATTAAGACTACTTGTTGCAATTAATGCTTTATTCCTTAACATGTTAAAATACCCCAGAGACCGAACAAACATTCAGTTGCAGCTGAAACTTTATGAGGAAAATTTAGTGATGGTCACAGAGATATTTGTAGGAGCATAGCACAATTGTAACAGAAAGGCTGGAGAAGAACCTTCTATTTTACATCAATTTACCAGAACCATTGATTTCAGCCCTACACAGCGATACCACCGTACATGATGGGTTCTACCCAAACTGACTCCTTATTTCAGCATACGCAGTGAGTCCTTCATTGATTCTCCACTACGGGTGTAGCTATCCAGATAAGTAAGTCATGGATTTACAAGTACAATTTAAAGAAACTGCTCTCTCTGGAATGTCAGCGCATCTGGAAGGCACAGGGAAATCTGTTGCTGAAATATTTCTGAACACAAAGCAGAAACTTTTTTTTTTACCCTGTTGAGTATGGAAAAGCCCTACAAATGTAAGAAGTTCACATCTCGGTGGTGAAGGTAGAACGCGCATGCCATGCATCACACAGAAGTAACTTTTTATAAAAAAAATGTTGCTAGTACCAGATGCTGATAAGCACTGCATGATTTCACATTTTCTCTTAATTCTGAAAGGGCTCGGCGGAATCGCTAAGCCCAGCTAAAGCGGCAGCTGCGCATCTCTCTGCCTGCCGACCCGATTTCCAGCACCAGGTGCCGGGATCTCTACTCCCGCAGCCGGGGGCTGGCAACGCGCAGCCGGGGCGGGCACGGCGGGGCAGGCGGCTCCG
>NW_010265733.1:0-8923 GCF_000690775.1 Eurypyga helias
TTCTCCTCAGGGCTGCGCTGGATCCGCTCTCCGCCCAGTCTGTATTTGTGTTTTCCAAGTGACACGGGACAGTTGTGGCTCAGCAGCGGCCATGCTCCCTTGCAAAGCCAAGGAGCTGTAGTGTCTCTTCTCCTTTGTGCATGTGATCACTGTTTCCATGCTGTCCCACCAGCGCAGAGCAGACACGGCAGCTCGCAGGACCTTGGGACCCCACGCAGACCCATGCGCACCCACCGTGTGTCAGAGCCGCACTCTGTCCTGGACACCCAGGTGCAGGCAGGGGTTCGGAAATGCTCCCGACATCCGTGCTTACGCTCTCTTGGGGGTCCGACTCCTGCACGCTGGTTTCTCCTAGAGATGAGGAACAGCCCTTCCCGCTGCCTAATTTTAGCTCTCCACCTTGAGGCCCCCTGCATTGCTGGTTGCCATAGCAATCCCCACACCGCTAGCACTGCCTCCGGCTTTCTCGCCCGCCGGTGCCTTGGAAATGTCTCTTTTTCCTCCTTGCTCCCTGGGAAGCAACAGCCGAGGCAGAAGCGGCGCGTGGCTCGCTGCACTGTCAGTTCAGGTGCTCTGCTTGGTGCTTGCCCGCTGGCATGCAAGAGCCCTTCGTCCGTGGGGTTACACTTCCCAGCCCCCCGAAAGCCCCGTAGGGCAGATGCTCTGGGCCGTGAGTACGTGATGCTGGCCGGCTGCCCTGAGTTTATGGCCCATGGCAAACAGCTTTCTCCATGGTCTTTACCTGAGAAGATTCCTGGGAGGTTGTGCGCCTGTGGAGGCTGCGGGGTGAAGAGTGGGGAGTGCCTCTGTGCCATGGCAGCCGTTCCGGAGTCCAGGTGCTCCTGCCCTGCCTTTGTGCCCACCTGCTCTCTGGGCAGCAGAGGAGCAATTAAAAGCATTGCCAAAACAGAGCTGGGACATGTCACCGCAGGCAGGAGAGGGGAACTTGTCGCAGCTCGTGGTGTAAATGCCACCGTGCAGCCATTAGTGACGACTCTCTGCCCTTTCCCTTCCGCCTGCCCCAGCGTGCTGTGCGTGGGGACGAGTGACACTTCCCAAGCCCACGGTGACAGGAGAGGCAGTGGCAGCTCGCAGGGAGGAAGCAGTGTTAAAACCGTGATTCCAGTCCCAAAATCCTGAAATTAATTTAGGGGCATTGACACTGAAACCCCGTGGAGCCCTTTGCCTGTGTGACCTTGCGTTAAACCTTGGCAGTTCGTATTTTCAGGCTTTGACGTGGTCGGTGCGAGGACGAGCCCTGTAATACTGAAGTGGCAGCTGTCCTCCCTGCTCATCCACGCGACTCCAGCAGATGGAGCTTTGTAAGGAGCGAACGGGACAAGGTCCAAGGTGAGGTCAGAATATCTGCCCCAAGGAACTGGTTGGGCTGGTGGCATCTGGGAGGTCACCAGAGAATCGGGAGTGAAGATGATGAAACCTCATTGGCAGGCCCCCAGCATATTGCTCCAGTCACCCACCGCCTTCTCCGTCACGCTCCTGAGAGAGCGTAACGCACGGGAGACGCAGGCGTTTGCCAGGGAGGAGGCCGGGAGCTGCTGGAGCGAGCTCCCTCCCCGCGGCACGCCGTGAACCGCCTTCGCACGCGGTGGCAACGGCAAACCGCGTCTGCACGCGGGCTGCCAGAGCGAAGCCCTTTCTGGCTCTTGCTGGAGGCGAAGGCAGGATCTGCCAGCGGTGCCTGGCAGCAGAGCCCACCTCGAGCTGGGTCAGGATGCAGATCCGGGGTGGCGGAGATGTAGGATAGGAGAGGTGATGTCTGGTGAGGTGAGGGTCTCGGGGGTTTTCAGAGGGGGATATACAAGTAGAAGGGACTATGGTTTGTAGGTTGTAGATGGAGAAAGTACGGTTTGTGGGGTGAGCACTGCAAGGATGGGAGACACAGGGGGCTGAGGGAACTGGGGTGCAAGCGGAGAGCTGCTCTCACTAAAGGTGGAGCGAGCACCCAGCCATGGCCGCTCCTGGCAGGAGGGAGGATGAGCGAGCTGGGTCTGGGAAGCCCTGTGCCAGAGTGAGAGGGCAGGCAGTCAGAGCAGCTGGATTCCTTTCTTTGGCAAACTCCTGGGGTGGAGACAGCTGTGCCGGGATGTGGCAACCAGCTCTGACCCACTGTCAGCCTGGGGCCGCTCGAAAGGACAGCAAAGACGCAACCACCAAACCATCTTGCTTTGATTAATAAGAAAAATCAGACTAACGTGGCTCTCTAGCCTGGCGGGAGGCAGGTTGTCCTCAGAGGCTGTTCAGGCGGTGTCACCCTGCCAGCATCCCCACCCTGGGTGGGGAGATGCAGGATGGCCGCTGTGCTCCAGTGCCACAGGGGAGGGAGCTGTGGCCAGGACGGCTGCATCGCAGGCCAGGTTTCCAGCACGTGGTGAGAGGAGAGGAGCCTTGCATCCCAATCTCAGTCCCTGCGGACACCCGCCGGGGCCGGCTGCGGTTGTAGCAGTGCCGTAAGCCTCAGCCCAGGAGGCAGGAGCCAGGTTTGGCATCAGTGGGCACCGCCGGGAGCTTGGTGCTGGCACACCCGCCCAGCCATGGGTGAGGAGAGATGGGGTGCTGCCACCTATTGCCAGGCACCTGGCTTACAGACCTGGGTGGGTGGCTGCTCCAAGTCCCATCTGACTCTGTTTTTCTGGTCTTTGGCTCGGTGAAGGGGTGGGCACGTTGTTTGAAACCCTTTAACTACATCAGCGCTTAAGTGCCTGCAGCGCGGTTTAGGTCTGGGAGTGCCCTGGCCAGACTCAGGCCTGGGGGAATTTGGTTGTTCTCTGTGCTTTTTGCAAAAGGAGTTATTCTTCCTTTCCTGCCCTAAGTGGCGTGCGGTTGCTTTGTGCGGTGAAGCACTCGTGTTGCTCCATCCCACCCCAGAAGTGCCTACATGGTTCACCCCAGCCCCACACCAGAAGGCAGCTAGGGAGAGGTGGATGCAGCAGAAGGGGCAGTGTCTCCCATCGCTCAGAAATGATACCTGGCAGGAGGACGAAGGGGCAGAGGGCAGGTTACAGACTGTCTTCACAGGGCGAACAGGCCTGGGACGCGGTGCACGTTTCTGATCTAAGACTGGTGAGTCTGAATACTGTATTTTTATTTTACAGGATAAGCAGCAAGATAGGAAATTCTGCAGAGAGTAGGAAAGGTGTTTGTCACTATGCGAATCTGGAGGGAACCCTGCAGTGGTTTGAGAAGACCCCCTTGGGCTTGATGAGTGTGCAGGAAGGTTTTTTACCTTCTTACTCAGAAGGTAAAAAAACTTTGTGTCTTAGAGAGATGAGCCACGACAGGCGTGATTGCCCTATCCCACTGATTATTTTATATTCAATAATCTGTCTCTGCTACAAAACTGTTGAGCAGGCCAGCTGGCTGGCCTGAACCAGACATTTAGCTTCCAAGTGGAAAATGTTAGATGGAATGAGTCACAAACGAAATTAATGACAAAGCAGGGAATTAAACCAGGGTCTCTGAAGTATGAACCCCTGGAACCATCTTCTCTTTCAAAAGTCTAAGAAAAAAGAGGCGTTAAACTGATAAAAGGAAGTGGTGGGTTTACTGAAAACATGATTAACCTGTGAAAATGTTCCCTGCTGGGTGTCACCAGTCTGGGGAATACAGTGGGACTCAAAACCAAACAAAAAACAAACACAAAGGATTCACACTTACGTGAACACCAAGAATATTTGTGATGACTTTGGCTGGGAGAAAACTCTGAAGCGTATAAATAGCGCTGCAGGGCATAAGTCAACGGCTGGCTGTCAGGGACCAGGATGAAATTTTCTCTGTGAGAAGGTTACTGTATGATTATCTGTGACAGTGTGTCTTCCTTTGAAGTGTTTGATCGTGACCAGTGGAGGCAAGATAATGGGTCATGTAGTTTTGTGAAGTTTTTTTGTGACAGGGGCATTATCTGGGGCCTGATGGCGATTTCTTCTGCCTGTTTGGGATCGCATCTTTCTCCAGGGTTTTGTTCACCTTCTCTTCAGGTGTCTCAACCAAAGACATTTCTGCTCCCTACCCTCCGTGGAAAAAGGTTTTGAAGACCCCAGTCCTTGACAGGAGCGAATTATTCTTGCCATTCATGCTAGATTTTTTTCCTGCTCCTATTCACTCCAGTTCTCCTAGGTGATTTTCTGGGAATGACCTCAAGGAAGCCCTCTGTTCCTGGGACTGTAGCTCTTGGGTATTGTCTGAGCTGTCCCATGCATTGCAGTCGTGTCTCTTGCTCTGCCTTACCACCTTCATGCTCTTTCATCCGGTCCGGAAGTTAACATGTGTTCTATTTTTTAAAGCCATGTTGCTGCTGTTCCGGGTAACGACGCATTTTGTGTTTCTTACTTTGTATTTTGCAGGAAGAGCCAAGGAGCAAATCCAAGATCTGTGCCAATGTTTTCTGCGGAGCTGGGCGCGAGTGTGCAGTGACTGAGAAGGGAGAGCCAACCTGCCTCTGCATTGAGGTACAGGGGCAGCACAGGTTCTGTGTCCGGGACAGGAGTCACCACCATCACCTCCGGGCTGGGTTTTGGTTACTGGAAGGATCCTGTGGTGGGATGAGGCTACGGGTGTTCTGGAGCAGCTGCAAATTCACGGAGGCTCTTGAAAGGGCAAGGCCTTTCCCAGTGTGGTGTGGAGGAAGAGCCCTTAGGGTAGCTGTTGTCTGGGGCTTGCAGCTGTGCTACCCGCACAGCTGCCTGGGGTCTTCACACACACGGGAGACTTGGCTGGAGGTCTTTTGTTGGGAAAGCCCAATAGGGTATCGATAAGCAGCTGGCTTTGGAGGGCACTCTAAGGAGTGGCTGCAAGCTCCAAGACAGCCTGCCCTCACTGGTGTCTTGTCTGGGGAGGCTACAAGCACCCTACTAAAAATCAGCCTTTGTAGAATGGAAATAATTGTGGTAGAGCGCTGTGAGGCTGAATAGCTCCATCCAGCAGGGAGCTGGGGATGATTAGAAGAGCCTTTCCCAGCTGCAGAGACACAGCGTCTCCCTCTTTGGCTCTGCCCATGCTTTCAAACCATTCCTGCCTGGCTCCTGGGGATGGCTGTGAAGCTCTTTGTTCCCACTTCCCTCAGAGCCTGCAGCTCTGATGCAGCCAGCCTGGGCACTGGAGAGTGAAATGCTCTGTAGCAGGAAGAGAGTCCATCACTCTGGGTAGGCTTGGCCAGAACGAAAGGGATGCAAGAAAGAATCCCGCGGCCTGAACAGTGCCGCTGGTGAACTCTCCCTCTTCTGTAGGTGGTGCTGTATGCTCATGGCTGAGGGCTTCTACATTCAGTTGCAGAAAGGTGGAGCAGGGTCTGCAAAGGGATGTAACAGAGCTGAGGGAGCAGAGGTGCACAGAAGAGATTCATAGAAACACCTCCAGGCAGGCACGTCCGTGGCACACGGAGCAGCAGTTGCAGGATTACACTCAGTATTTGTGCTGGGAACTGATTTCTCTGCGGGGCTCTGCTTTCAGGAAGGCTCCTGCTGTGGTGGTGGTGACGGAGCGTGGGATAAAGGGAAGCTTTTGAACCCACACCCACGGACTTCTCCGTGAAGGTTTTTTTGGGGCGGTGATGGGTGGGTTCAGCCTGCTCCAAACACCTTTTTGGCCAAGGGGCCTGTGCCAAAGGCTTCTGTTGAGCTGGGTTGATGCTGGGACTCGCCTGCTTCCCTCTAGCTGTCCCCAAGAGGCAGGTAAAATGCTGTCTTCTCTGACTCTCTCACAGCAATGCAAACCTCACAAGAGGCCCGTGTGCGGTAGCAATGGCAAGACGTACATGAACCACTGTGAGCTGCACCGTGATGCCTGCCTCACTGGCTCCAAGATCCAGGTGGATTACGATGGCCACTGTAAAGGTAACCCTGTGTCAGGGAGTGATGAGGGAAGGCTACCCTCCAAGCGAGGGAGAGCTGGGAGTCAAGCGTGTTAACAAGGCAAGGCAGAGCTCTCGCCAGCCAGGACCTTGTCCCACAGTTGCTGAGCAGGCTAACGGGGAGCAAGGCTGAGAACGATAACCAGGTTCAACCAAGACTCCAGATCACCAGGCAAGTTTGTGGTGATGGGGTAGGCCTGAGGCCGAGCCATGAAATCAAGTCAGAATCAGGACCGGTGATGGTAACCAGTGTTTGGCACAGGCCTGTAATTCCCAGACAAGTCCATAGTGATGCAGCCTGTAACAGCATGAGAGAGATGCCGGAAGACGTCACCAGGTCAGGGCCTAGATCTACAAGATCTATGGCAAGTACAGGAATGCTTGCAACTGAGCTGGAGACAGGCATACCTACAGCACAGTCCCAGACAAGTACTAGGGGCCGGCCTGTCAGCTGAAATGGGCTCGTGGGTAGAGAGTGTGAATGGAGGCCCTTGGTGAGGTTGGCAGGGATATTAAGGCACTCGTGAACCCACTCCGGACCCTGACACCTTGGCTGTGGTGGGATCTTGGAGCTATTGTTCCCCTGAGTTGGTGGGAGGGCAGTACTCAGGAGAGCAGGGCAACTTCTTGCTCCTGCCTGCCTCTCTCTGAGCTCATGGATTCAGCCAGGCAGGTCTCTCAGTCTGCCTGCTGAGGAAAGGTCAGACTCTCAGGATAAATCGCCAAAGTTCATGAGTTCATTCTCCAAAGCCTGTACTACCATCCCAGTTCCAGAACTTTAAGAAGAAGGATTTCCCCTCAATGGTAGGGCAGTTTAACTCACCCTCACACCTTGGGTCCCAGCCTTGCACGTGCCCATCTCTCCTGAATAAGAGGAACCTCTGTGAGAGCTGTTCCAAGAGCGAATAGGTGACAGGGGAGAAGTAGCACAGGCCCAAGCTGCCTGACCTCCTTTGCTGTTGGAGCAAAACCTCTGCCACAACCACGTGTAGCCTGTTGCTAAGAAGTAACTCAGAACCACAGGATCATGGAGATGGGAAAGGAGCTCCTCTCTTGAGATCATCTAATCCACCCTACCCTGCTCAAGCAGGGTCAGCTAGAGCAGGTTGCCCGGGACTGTATCCAATCCAGGGTTTTGAGTATCTCCAAGGCTGGGGACTCCACACCCTCTTTGGCCAACCTGTTCCAGTGTTCAGCCAGCCTCACAGTAAAGAAGTGTTTCCTTATGTTCAGATGGAATTTCCTGTGTTTAAATATGTCCCATTCCCTCCTGCCCTGTCAGTGGACACTACAGAGAAGAGTCTGGCTCAGTCTTCTTCATTCCCTCCCATCAGATCCATAAACATTGATGTTATCGCCCCTGAGCCTTCTTTTCTTCAGGCTAAACAGTCCTCAGCCTCCCCCTGGGACATGGTCCAGTCCCTTAATCATACACGTGGCCCGTGTGTTTCCAGAGGCTCCCAGCTTCCCCTGCTCTTGCCCAAAAGCGGCACCCATGGTGGGAAAAGATTTGTATTGCTTCACGTTGTGTCAGAAATGTTCTCTTCTGTCTTTCCATTAACAGAGAAGAAGTCTGAGAATCCAGCTGCAAGTCCAGGTGAGAAGCTTGTGTGGCTGGAGCCCCTGTGGTTGGGAGGAGAGGTGGGGAGGAAGGTCTGCTGCGGGACTTGAACAGCTCTTGTGTGAAAGTGGTACCTCTGCACTGGCTATTGCAGTCTGAGTTGGTGAACCGGCTGACAGAACTGGCCAGCTCTTTCCTCCTGGGTAACCCTCCAGAGCCCGCACATCTCCTGGGCTTTTCCCTGCACCCAGGTGTCTCGGGGACTCAGAGCGTGTACAAGGAGCAGTGAAACCCAGTTTGCCCCTCGGGACACAAACTGTGTTCATCACCCAGACCGAGGGAAGAGACACTCTTGCATGGTTGGTTTGGGATCTAAGACACAACAGCCGTGGAGCTGTTTTCCCCAATTCCAAGAGCACTCCTTTGAAAGGAGACTTTGCTTCAGGAGTGATTAACTGATGGATGTGGGGGTAGCACTACGTAACGAATGGGACATTTTCAGGGGAGTCAGGAGGTGTAGCTGAACCACCTCTCCCGTCAACAAGTCTGTCTGAGTCCCTGTGCCTGGTTTCTCCTCTCACACATTGCCCTGTGTACTTAGACTATGGATTTTGGGGCCATGACCTGTGCCTCATCAGGGGACCCTTTTCCCATCCACGGCCTCCAAGTGCTGGAACTGTGTAATTGTCAGCTGTATAATTGTCAACTTCAGCTGCCCAGGCCAGAAGAGAGCAAACCCGTGTGCAAACTTAAGGGAAAGGACCAATTTCTGGGCATAGCCACCACCTCAAAGCATTT
The DNA here is from genome assembly GCF_000690775.1 of Eurypyga helias. Taxonomy (NCBI): domain Eukaryota; kingdom Metazoa; phylum Chordata; class Aves; order Eurypygiformes; family Eurypygidae; genus Eurypyga; species Eurypyga helias. The sequence continues at coordinate 8,226 of NW_010265733.1, forward strand.
TCAAGGAAATTCGAGTTTGGGAAGTTCAGGTCTGGTCATCGCCCTTGCAGAGGATGGAGGTTTTGGTACTTGAGGGTTAACAGCTGAGTGCCCACGGCCTGAGGAAGCCTGGGGACACTGTCCGGGGCACAAGAGTCGCCTTCCTCCCTCGGTCTGGAGACCCCCTCACCCAAGATGAGTCAGCTCCCGGTTGCCGTTCCACAGGCGTTGGAAGCGGGAAGGCAGCAGGGCTTTGGCAGGAGTGTCGTTTTCTGGCCGTGCCACATGGTGTCACCCGCAGCCCATGCCACCTCTGGTTTGGTCGCTAAGGGCGGAGGGGCCTGCAAACTGCCATTTTGCAGGGGCCATCCGGATGGGGTTCATTTCCAGTCGTCTCTCTCCCATCTCCCTGCCAACTTCATTTCTCTCATCCTTGCGTTTTCTCCCGCGACAGTCGTCTGCTACCAGTCGGATAGGGATGAGCTTCGGCGCCGTGTCATCCAGTGGCTGGAAGCTGAGATTATCCCAGACGGCTGGTTTTCCAAGGGCAGCAACTACAGCGAAGTCCTGGACAAGTATTTCAAGGCAAGTAGAGCAGCGCCTGCCTCGGAGGCCAGAGAGCATTTCTCGCCCCATCCCCGCAGAGCAGCTGCCGTGCCCGCACCCACGAGGCTCCGGCGTGCGATGGGCCTGTCGCGCTGGCGGCCAGAGGGGTCCGG
>NW_010265733.1:8967-12419 GCF_000690775.1 Eurypyga helias
GAGGGAGCCGATGGCTGCGGGACGGCCCAGGCCTGGAGCATCCCTGGGGATCTGGCCTCCCCTGGGGAAAAGGAGGAGGGCAGGCCAGGCCAGACATGCCCGTGGCAGGGGCTTCAAGCAGACTATTTGCTTGCCAGGATTATGGCCCAGGTGCAGCCAAGAGCTGGCAGTTCCCCAGTGCTCTGTAGAGGGAGAGGAACTGACCAACCCACAATAATCCCATTCCTCTTCCCTCTTCCCTGTCAGTCTCTCCCTCAGCCCATCACCACCCCCTTCTGTAACCGGCAGATCACACGCTTCTCCCATGCTCCTGCCACATGCGCTGCTGCGTCCCTCCCCCTCACGCCCGGCGCCTCATAAAGACTTCAAAGCATTCAGGATGGAGCTGGAGGAGCAGGTGGGGAAAGGGAGCGAGTGTTTAAATCATCAGCTGTTGACAGCGAGAGATTAATGGTGCCTGACAGGAGGTAGCGCTGCAAGCAAATTTGCCATAGCAATGGCACCCTCTGGTGAGACAGAGGAGCGGGTCCCCGTGCTCCAGAGAGCATCCTCACCTTTGTAGCTGTTACTGCTGCTCCATCTGTGGAAACCCGCTGGCCACTGCCTCGGGCACCCCTGCGGGCACCTGCCGGCACCCAAAAGCTGCGGGGTCCTGGGGAGAAGAGCTGCACAGCTCCCCCACGCTGCAAACGTGCTGTCCCCAGCTGCCTTCGCAGGGAGTCTCCCCAGGCCACGGGCTTTGCTGAAATGCAAGAGCCAGCCACAGGCTTGCTCCACTGCCGGCACACAGCCCGGTCACCCCTGCCGGCCCCGTGCCTGGCGGAGGGCTGGTGAATTCCCATGGCTACAGCTCTGAGGGGGACAGCCTCATGTTCTCATTATTGTCCCCCTTTTTCTGGAGCACCCATCCCAGGCACAAGTAGGTGAATGTTTCCGTGACTAAGCCGTACCTTTTCTCTGACCAAAGGGGGAATTTCCTTCTCTGTCATGTGGTAACCTACCATATCAACGACCCTTAAAGCTGTGAAATACTTCTAAAGCGGAATTCAGAGCTTGGAGCAACTTGGGACAAATCCAAGCAAAGTAAACTGACTGGGTTCAAACACACACAAATTTGTTTCACCAGTGAGGGTCTGCTGGATGAATTCTGCAGTGCCCAGCCCTGGGGCTCCGCACGACAGCACTTGATTCCTGCCCTGCAGGCAATAAACACTGGAGACAAAGCTGACATCAAGCTTTTCCCTTTTCTCCCGGATGGAGAGGTTTGTAGATGTGGCATTAAGCCCTTTCCCTCCTGGAAGCCTGACTTATGTGGGTCACTGGGATGTGGGTTGTTTGTCAGGCAGGCTGTGACCTTGAAGGACAGCATTTCAAGAGCCATGCCACTAGTGGGAAGCTACTCCGCTTTGGAGGGTGTCTGGGGGAACACATAAATGCAGATCATAGCACTGAAAGGGAAGCAAACTGCGTTAGGGTCATTCAGAGAACTGCGGCCACTTTCACAAGAAATAGCGGGGAGAGAGTCTTCTAGGTCTAGCAGAAGTTGGTTAGTGGAGCAGTTATACGCAGGCTTCAGTGCGCAGAGTCATTTTCTTGGCCCTACAGGCCTCCTGAACCGCGCTGGGGTAACAACAGGCAGCATCTCTGAGCGTTCCTGGATGCACGGTGCAAAGAGACAGGGTGACCTGCCCCGAGTCACGCCGCAGAAACGAGCCGGCAGCAGCCTGCGTGCAGAATTCGTTTTCCCCTCACTGCAGTGCAGCTGTCTCGGAGGGGGCCCAGCAGTTCCTGCCGAGTGCCCAGCACTGTGATACGACATCTCCAAACAGGGAGGCAAAATGCAATTACTTCTTTGGGAACGCAGCCAGGATTTCAGGGCTAAAAAACCTGCTCTTCAGTGCCAGGAATCCTGTCAGGACCTTAAGGAGTTGGTGGCGAGGCGTTGTGCTGTTGCATTAAATTGCTCCTTCTTTGGGATCAGCAAAAAATTGCTTCCTGTGATTTTGCCTTTTGTCACTGTCAGAGTCCAGGCACAGCTTTGGGTTTACGCGTATTGAAAAGCTGACGCCTCTTTCAATGCAACTGGTCTGCTGTAAGGCAGGACGTATATCAGAAGGCCAGGAGCTGTTGGGAACAAAGAGAAGCCACGGGGTTAGAGCCATAAATCAAGCAGCAGGAGGTGCATGAGAGGCAGTGTAGCTTATCGGTGAGCACAGGGCTAAGATCATGTCTCCCAGTTCTGGTGCTAGCCTGGATATGTTGCTGCTTTCCTCTGAGCCGCTCTTCTTTGTGCAAAACGGGGCCAATGCAACCTGTTTCACTAAAGCTTCAAAAATGCTAAGTACTTATGGCAGAGGGAAAAGGAAGAGGTACCCTGAACGGATAAATCAGACCCTCTCACATCTTCCCCTCTATTTGATGACGGTGATTCTCGCTTGGACTCCACGGAATTCCTGAAGTTCGTGGAGCAGAATGAGACTGCTGTCAACATCACCACCTACATGGACCAGGAGACCAACAGGCTGCTCAGGTGGGCTGTGGGCAAGGTGCCAGGGTGGCCTGGGGGCCGTCCTCTCCTATGACAAAAGGCTGCAAGAATTGGGTTTGTTCAGCCTGGAGAAGAGGAGGCTCCGAGGAGACCTCATTGCAACTTTCCAGTATCTGAAGGGGCTACAAGGGGGCTGGGAGAGGACTTTTTACAAGAGCCTGCAGTGACAGGACAAGGGGTAATGGGTATAAATCGAAATCAGGGAGGTTTAGATTAGATATCAGGAAGAAATTTTTCACAGAGAGGGTGGTGAGGCACGGGAACAGGTTGCCCAGAGAAGCTGTGGATGCCCCATCCCTGGAAGTGTCCAAGGCCAGGCTGGATGAGGCTTGGAGCAACCTGGTCTAGTGGAAGGTGTCCCTGCCCATGGCAGGGAGGTTGGAACTAGATGATCTTTAAGGTCCCTTCCAATCCTAACCGTTCTGTGATTCTATGATTCTATGAGGGGGCGTGAAAACCCACTCCTGGAAAATAGCAGCTAGGGCTCGCGCTGGCAGAGAGAACGGTGCGTGAAGTGGCTTCGCGCTTGGTTAGGTGGGAGTACCGCCAAAGGGAGCGGCCCCGCCCCTACCCGTCCTGTTAGGCATGTATTCCAACCCTCTTTTGCCTTAAATCTGGTAGGTGTGCAGCCAGAAAGGGGAGTTGGGTGACGGAAAATTTGTTGCCTTGTATATTTCCCAAGAAATTAGCTTTCCAGTGGACTTCAATCACCTTTTCCTGCTAGCTAGATCCAGCTCATGGGCAGCCTGCAGTTAGAGCTGGTGCAAGCATCGCGTGAAAATGTAGTTTGAAAGGTTTCCCATCTTCTGGATGTGAGACAGTGAGAAGCACAGGCTGCTCGTGGTCAGGCTCTGCTTTCATTTCTACTCGTGCGACAACGTGGAGATGTCAACAGGGTCCTATT
>NW_010265733.1:12431-21742 GCF_000690775.1 Eurypyga helias
TCCCGGCGCTTTGCCAGACAAGGGGGTATTTTGTGACTATTTTGTTTGCATCCCATGAGCTTTCCTCACAGAAGCCACTTCTGCCAGGCATCTCAGGGCCTTCCTCGTTGATACTGCGTTTCCCCATCCGTACTCCGAAGCCAGGGGACCAGGGACCAGCCTAGTACAGCCCTGTGCAGAACATGCCTCTGTGTTTTCCTTTCAGGGGACTCTGCGTAGATGCCCTCATCGAGCTGTCAGATGAAAATGCTGACTGGAAGCTCAGCTTCAATGAATTTCTCAAGTGCCTTAGCCCGTCCTTCAACCCACCAGAGAAAAGTAGGAACTTGCACTGGGGAGCCAGAGGGGACCTGGGAAGGGAGGGAAGAAAAGACACCAGCTGTGGGCCAGACGTCGGATGCTGTAACTCCACTCCCAGAGATAACGTTGACATACACCTGCCTCCCTTCCGACAGCACCCCTCGTCCCTGCCTTGTCAGAAGTACTGCTGCTTTGTCCCACAGCTCTTGTGATGAAAAAGGTGCTAGATTTTAGAAGCAAGGGCATAGGTCAACGGGATATGTTATGCTTGGAAGGTCAAGGCAGGTGTTTAACAGTGCGGAGGTAAATCATGAAAGGAGTTCACGTCTGGATAACTTAGGAAAATCAGACCAGACCAAAGTCCTGCTATGCTTTGCCTTTCACACGGAGGGCCTCCCTGATGAACATCTCAAAGTTCGCTGTCCTTCCAAATCCAGCTTAGTGCTACAGTTCACGTGGAAGCAGCTTAGTGTTCTGCTGACCGGGCATGCCTAGCCCTTCACCTGACTGTCTCCTCAGGGGGTGCCGGTCCAAAGGTGCCAGATCTACATCCCACCGCTGTGGCACCGCGGAGCAGACAGGCTATGCTTCCTTGGGAGTATTAAATTGAACTCTCTGAGGCCTCTTTCAGTGGGAAGCTGGGGATGCTGCACCTCCCCGTGAAAACGTGGTCAGCTGGTTTTCGCTTAACACCGTACAGGCCCTTGAGTGCTTTGGGGGCCTCGACTTAAACATACAATAGAGGTTTGGGGAGAGACATGAGCTGAAATGAGAAATCTCTTTTTTTTTTCCTTCCTTTCTCAGGGCAACAGCAAATATACGAGTCATTTCCCCAGCTTCTCCCCACCTGGCACAGGAATTTTTCAGAGTAACCAAAACTTTCACTTTGGGGGTTCTGTGTCTAACAGATGAAGAAATCCAATACCGAGATTTCGTCTGGAATTGAGAAATTGAAACGTGTGCTTCTGAGGAAGCAAAATGAAGTGTTTGACTTTCCCAAATTATTTTTTGGCTCATTTCACAGACCAAATTCAGCATGAATGTTTTAGTCATTATGAAACTTTGGTGGTTAGGGGCAGGAGGGCCTCCTCCAAAAGCTTGTACCTCTTCTCTCTCAAGGCATCTCCGAAGTACGTTGTCTTTAGCCTGCTTGCTCTCTCACAACTGCTGCCCTTGTTTTGTGCCTCTCTAGAGTGCGCCCTGGAAGATGAAACCTATGAGGATGGAGCAGAGACCCAGGTGGAGTGCAACCGCTGCGTCTGTGCCTGCGGGAACTGGGTGTGCACCGCAATGACATGCGAAGGTCCGTACGCTCTCCGGGCAGTTAACTGTATTGGGTTGTAAACAGAAGAGATTTGGGGTTTATAGCTGGGTGCCAGCTATCTGGATTTCTTTACTCTCCAGCATTTCCCCAGCTTCAACTGTATTGGGTTGTAAACAGAAGAGATTTGGGGTTTATGTCTTTTCAAGGGTGCCAGTATCTGGATTTCTTTACTCTCCAGCTTTTCCTCAGCTTCTTCCTGGGTGGCTTCTGCATCACCCTCCCATGTTGGCCAAACCCAAGCTGGTTCTGTTCTAGAGGTCAGGAAACATTTAACTGGCTCAAGGGCAATGCTGCTGGGGTTTGTACTTTGGATTTGGTGTCGTGAAAATTCAGCACCAAGTCTTCCAGACCAGAGCTGCTCTGCGTCCAGCTGGCTTGGGACACGCACAGACCCAATAGGTCATGGCCTGCAACCGTAAGCGTAGGCGTGAGCAAGTCAGCTTTCCTGTAGGAGTGTCAGTGTCCTCGCTGCATCTGGGTTTACAGTGTCTGTACAGCAGGAGCTGGGGTACCCTGGTGTCCCACAGGGAAGATGGGAGATTTCATCCGGTAATGCCAAGAAAGCACTTTAGCCCCTGGCCATGAAGCCTGTAGAAGAAAATAATGGTGGTGGAGATGCAGGGAGGTGACGTTCATACTAAGGAAGGGCTCTTGCTCTGTTTGTCCTCCCTCTGGAAGATCCTTTTGGAACTTTCACAGCCATGTTACAGTTGTGAGAAGTCGTCGTGGGATTGTGAACAGCAGCTCTCCGTTTTGCTTCTCGTAGATGGTCCGGGGCCAATGGAAAGCCCATCTTGCCCCTGCCTTGGGAAATGTACGGGTCCTTTTCAAGGGGCCACGTCCACCCTCCCAGCACCACGCTGTGTTTTTCTGGCCTTCTTCCCTAGAAACCAGGCCTTTGCATGAGCCTTGTTTTCGGTGTCGTGCGGGGTTTGTCGGCAGTACATTAGTTCAGGTTCGTAGCCAGTAGCTTGAGCAGTGTAGGGGAGATATGTACAGAGGTAGTTTTCACGTTTATCTGGCCTTCTGAGCAGAGGCTTCTGGATCACCTCGGCCCAGACTTGGCTGTGGGAGCAGGACCTCACCTCAGGAAAGAGAACTGTGATAGTGCTAGAGCTGCCAGAGGAGCTGTGAGTCGGTGTCAGAGGTTAAGCAACCGAATGAGAGAATCTCTTCACTGCCTCCCCAGAAATAACCTTCAAAGTTGCTATGCAACACCCGCTATCACTGCCTGCTTTGTTCCCTGCATCCACCGCAGAAACACGCAATGGGACAATAATTCCTTGACTTTCTGCCCATGTCAGAGCAGCACAGGGGTGAGAGGTACAGGGGTTAGAAGGATAATGAAACCAAAGAATGGGATCAGATACATCAGCAAGATGCACGTCCACTGAGCAAAATTGCCTCCTAATTGAGTGTCGGTAGTTGTACGTGGATAGCACTGAGCCTCCATTTATTCCCTGCAAGAGGCCAAGGTGTTTGAACTCACTATAGGTGCTACTTTTAAGTAATACGCAGCCTTTTCCTTGCGATTTTATTTTTTGTCGGGTGGGAAGGAGGTGCGGGGACAGATTGGATACCCAGGTTCTGAAGTCCCAGGCAAGCACAAGGCCCATTCTTTTCCTGAGAAGCCACCCCAGACCTTCCTCCAGCGAAGTCTCCCTGAGCTTGGCCGACCCTCCTCTTTTTGTTCTGTGTGGTTCAGCCTCTGAAATCCGCACCCCCAGTTTGTGGTAACGCTGACCTCCCTTTCCGTTGGCAGGGAAGAATGAGAAGGTGCCTGGTCGGAGAGAGCGACCTGATCAAGACTTGACTGAGGAGGAGCTGGCTAGATACGTTCAGGAGCTGCAGAAGCATCAGGTTAGCGTGAGGCTGGGAAGGTCTGCTGGCCTAAGTCTCTCCTTGCTAGAGGGGTTCCCTCTGCTTCTGTCACTTGGGGGCTTCTGGTAGAAGGGGGAGCACAGTTACGGGGGATCCCTGTTGCCAGTGGGGACACACACAGGTGTGAGGCTTCGAGGTATAAGCCAGTGTTGGCACTGCTTGTGGATAGACCAAAGGCTTCGGGGCACTGGCAGCTCCTGTGTCAGTGCAGAGCTTCACTGTTGTGCTCTCTTTCTCCAGGAGACGGCCGAGAAGACCAAGAGAATGAGCACCAAGGAGATGTGAGGGGCCTCCACACCGGAGGAGGCCAGGAGGAGGGGCCCAACCTGCCGCCCTGTCCTCCAGTGCTGATCTCAGTATGCACAAGTGTCTGCTACACTTGCCCAGTCACAGATATTTACATTGTATAGCGATGGGTTATTTGTTTTGTAATACACGAGAATGGGGCCGGGAAAGGGAAGCAGAGCCCACCTGTTCAGGGAGCTTCATTGCTGGGGCCTTGGGAGGCTGAGGGGGACTTAGAGCAGCCTCTGGGTCTGTTCCTCAGAGCAGACAGCTGCTCCCTCCAAGAACTAGCAAGGATTTCTTGTTCCCCTGGATCTGGGGAAAGGACGGAGGTCAGTGCTGGATAGAAAAGGGGGTCTTCAGTTGATACACTTGTCAGCACCGGCCTTGGCTGCAGAAATAAGGCCCGGCAGTTCTGTGGCTGAGCACGTGTGCTGCAGGGCGTCATTAGCCAAGGACCTTGCCCTGCTTACCCTCCCCTTTGGTTCGAGCTCCTCAAAGCTGGTCAGCCTGGTGTGACACCTGGAAGTCGTGGTGCCATGCTGCTGGCATGAGTCCAGCACATTCCTCCTTGCTTTCCACCGGACTGTCCCCAGCCGCTCCTCCAGTACATTGTGGGCTCCAACACAACATGATTCCTTTTGACCTCATCTCACTCGTACTCTCCCTGCCCCCTCCTTAGAGGTGCTATCATATTTTTTTTTCTTACCACATTCACATGCTGACTCCCCCTTTTGTTTGGTTGGATTTTTTTTTAATTACTTTATTTCCTATGATAGTAGTTCAGCTTTTGTATGTTTCGTAGCTCTAGACCTTTCAAGAAAACCCAGCCTGTGGGTTTTTGTTAATGGCAGTGCTCTATGCCCACGCACAGTTTGTATCGCGCTGCGCTCAGCTGCCGCAAACACCGCAGCGAGTCCTGCATTACAGGGTATTTCTCAGCTGGGCACAGCCGTGTCCTCATGGGAAGAAGAGACAGGGCTGGATGTAATTAGTTTCACTGGGCACAGATTGATGCTGCAGCTCTCTCTAGCTCTGGCTCCCTTAGCTAGCATTGACCACGTGCGCAAAGTCCGTGTCACACCTCTCTACATTGCCCAGAGGGAAATGCCAAGTAGCCTAGAGACAGAGGGACCAGGCGATCCCATTAGTAGGGTGTTTTAAAACACTTAACAACATTGAAGTCTGGGCTGTGGGTTGTCGTCTTGGGCTTTCCATCTCCCTCTGGGCTGAGGCAGCAGCATTATTCTTTGATTCCAGGTCTGAGTTTGGAGTCAGGGCTGGAAGCCTCATTACTGACGCATTTCACAGTGTCTCTTGTTAGACCATCTTTGACTACCCTCACATCCCTTCATGGGTCAGATTCGTCTGGCAGTTTCTCCGAGCGTGGGTCCTAGATAGAAATGAAACGCCGTTGTATTGACAATCACCTCTGTAGCCTCAAGCCCAGCTGATTTTCTCCTGCAGTTGTCAAACGTACTTCACAGGCACCTGAACATCTTGTTTCCGCGTTCCCTTCATGCCCTGCTGCGCGTCCCAAGCAGTTGCACGTGCCCGAGTCGAGATGACGGCTTGCGACTTCCATCTTCCTGTTGGTGAGCAACCTCAGCAGCTGTTGCCAGGTCTTGCAGTCCCTGGGGCTTCCTCCAGCCAAACCCCACATGCGTCTGCAGAAGCGTGTTCTGCTTGACTGAAGATCAATCAGGACGTTTGTCCCAACCGCCCCCCTTTTTGCACCGTGCTCCCCTTGGAGAGGAAGAACGAGCGGGTACCCAGCAAGTGTAGGAAGAGGAGAAAGCTTGGTCCCTCCTCTGGTCTCACCCATGAGCCAGATTTGTTAACAGCTGGCTGGTCTTTGAGCTGTTTTCCAGATCTGAACCCAGAGGACTTCCATTGTCTTTGGCACAGTGACACATTTCCGGTGAGAATCGTAATCTGCCCCGCCATGCTTGGAGGTTTTGGCATGAAAAATACAGAAGGGAGCTGTTTCTTCTCCCATGAGGGTCTGGATTTGAGAAGCTGTCACCTGCGAAGGTGCAGGGAATGAGTCCGTAGGAGCTGAGGGTAACGTGGGCGACGCCGCACTGGGATGGAGTCATTGTGTTCTGGTGGCACTGGATGAAGAGGTTGGTGGAATTAGGACCTCCCGTTAGGCGTACCCTCGCTCTTCCCCAAGGGTATGAGCGAAACAGCTCCACGTGCTGGATCTGGAGTCACGGGAGCATTGTTCATAAATGTGTCGCTTTGTTCCGGCCCTGCTCTGAAAGGTAGGCCGTGCCTCCCACCTCACTTCCTTCCAGCGTGCATCCGTCAAGTGCCTTAGAGAAAACACAACAGCTTGCCTTACGGGCTTTCCCGGCATGGGGATAACATCTTATTGTCCAGCCAAGAAGATCTCCAGCTGGGAGAAGCAGAGCATGTGGAGGAAGGGGAGGGTAATCCAAGGCTTCCGCAGGCTGCATTATGCGATAGGTTCTCTCGTCCCCTTCCCTGTCTCCTGTGGGTGTGCGGTCTGCGAGGATGGCTGGAGAGATGGGTGCTGGCAGCTGAGGTTTACAGAGCCTGCACTTGCACTGAAGGAAGAGGGATGGGCTGCTGTCTCGGGCAAGGCAGGCTGAGCGCTCGGAGAAGCCATACAGCATATCCTGGGATAGCCCGGGGTAGGAGCGCGGTGAACGTGCCTCCACGCAGGGCTGCTGCCTGCGGAGCCTTTTCCTCCTCGAGCCCTCAAAGGGAAACGCAGCTGTGGAGGGCGATGCCGGTTTGAAGTGCTGCGGTACCCAAGGGGACGGGAACATCTCCCTCCCCACACCGAGGGGAAGGGCAGCTGTGCCCAGCCTCACCCCGCAGCAGGCTGGCCGGTCACTAACGGCTGCAGGGTGACGGCTGCTGGGGAAGGAAGTGCTGGACTCCAGCCATTCCCCCGGGACAGTTGCTGTACAGACTGCAAGGAACAGGGAAGGCTTTCCCTCCCCCCCCACCACCTCCAAAAAGCCAAATTTAAGCAACAAACAAAAGAAGTCCCACTCCTCCCTCTGTATTCCCTCCTGTACGTGTGTGAAATTTATCAGTATTCTGTAGTTTCCTTAGTGCACTTATTTTACTTGGTTTTGTAATTTTTTTGAAGCAGGGGGGTTTGGATATTACTGCCAAATAAATGAAACAAAATTTTAAAAATAACCCTTGGTTTGTTTCACTTCTCACAAGCCACATCCCTCGTTTTCCAAAAAACAAGGGTCAACTGTGTCTCTGCACATCCCGTGATGGCATTTATACACGGGTCTCAGCGCGCTTGCCACGCGCGAGACATGACTGTTTCGTAGCTGGGGAAACTGAGGTGCAGCCGAGAGTAGTGGAAAGTTGTGATCATGGGGTGAGCCTGCAGCCACGACTCCTGCCTCCCAGCCACGCGCTCGTAACGATGGGATCGCTCCGTGACCCTCCTGCTATCCGCCGTTCCGCTCCCCCAGCATACGCTTCACCTGCGCTGTCGGGCAGGAAAAACCTCGCAGCTCTCCGGGTGAGGCGGGATCACTAGAAGAGTTCGTGCCTGCCGGAAAGGCACATCCTTGTAGAGTGGGAAGGGATGCAGGCAGTGAAGTACGGGGCGATTGCTCCGTCCGGTGTGGCAGGCGGGGAGCCCCAGTTGGAATATCTTCCGGTTTGGCCTCTCATGAAACACATGGATTAGGTGGAAGGAACCCACAGGCAAGGAAAAATGATAATTAAAGGCCTTGAAAACGCGACTGGCAAGGACAGGTCAGAAACCCCAGGCAGGAGGAAAGCTCTGAATGTTTTGTCTCCGAGATGAACGCACCCGTCGTGCCATGGTGGATGGGGCACGCTTCCGTTGCGGCAGGCAAAGCAGATCTAGGTGAGACATCGGGGAACGCTTTTGAGTGCCACGGTTAGCAAAGAACTGGAAGATGCTTCCTTGGTGTTTCACAGACTCCCTGCCTGCACGGGTTTTAAGAACAGACCAGAGTAACAGCTCTCAGAGACAGACCAGCTGGTCAGGGAGAACGGGCTGGTGACCTTCTCCTGGTAGGACCTGGAGACAGAGGGGAATGGCTGGTGTCACCTTTGCTGAGCTGAGTGATGAACTGGCCTCTAACGGCGCCGTGTAGCAGGAGGATAATGTCTCGCCATTCAGTGGCCTCTTCCATGCTGCTTCTCACACCAAACCTCGTTAGCATGGGCCAGCTGCTGTGCACGCGCTCAACTGTGGCTTTCCATGCCCATCCACTGCTCCCCTGCAAAGTGGGTCTGCTTTATGCCTTTCAGCCCTACTGCTAGAATTTCCCAGGATTTTAAGGAGGAATGAAGGGAAGCGTCAGCCACAAGCGAAGCTAGATGTCACTATGAATTCTTTGCCTTGTGCACCATGCATACGGAAGTGAAATGGTTTTGGGGTGGGTGGGAGGAAGAGCGAGAAGCCTGTTGCCCCCTGCTAGCAGAGGCCTGGCAAAAACTGGTCCGTCTGTTAAGCCCCTCTGAGAAGGGGCGAGTTGCTGCGCTCTGGCTGCGGACGCTTAATGGCCTCGCAATTCTCCGGCGCTGTTAAGCTTCAAGCTGAGAAATAGGGTATTTAAATGGTTGATCAAGACTCCGAGCTGCATTTTTAAGGTGTTTATTTAGTTTTAATTCTGAATACGGGGGCAAAGGGATCTGTAATAAGGCCCAGTTCCTGAAAAAACCTGAACCGGTTCACAGGACACCACTCTGGGAGAACACAGGCTTAAAGCACTGCACGAGGCAAGAGCAAAAGCCAGGTGACCTTGCGCTTACATAAACCCTCCCCCGAACTACCCTGATCCAGCTGAAACAGCACAACCTTCGTAGAGGGGGCAAAATCATATGGAAAAGAAATGACTGCACTGATACAGCGTCAGCTCTCACGCAGCTGTCCCTGGGTTCACATCAGGGCTTCCATCTGTCACTCCATAGGCACTGGGAGAAGGAACGAACTGAGGCCAAGGGAAGGTGACCTGTTCCACCCACGATGGCACCCCCTGACAGCTCCCTGCTCTGGGGAATGGGAGCTGTCCCGTCACAGTGTTCCTGGTGGTGAAATCCAGAGATCATTCGAGCGCCGAAGGAAGGACAGGTGGGCCGTGGGTTTGTTCCGCAGTGGTGTGGACACCTTGGCACTCGGCATCGTTACTGCTTCATGCGTCGTTTGTGAACTCCTGGCTGGTACAAGCCAACCGTGGTTTGTGTTTCTGCCGCTCTGAGATGAGAAGGACTTGCGTACCTCAAGTGTTTGACGCGGGTGGGAGATTGCCGCTCCCTTCTTTTTGGTTCTCCTGTGCCTCACAAGGAAGCGAGTCTGTTCCTTAGGCTCGGATTTTATCAGGACAGAAGTTCCCCAACGAGGCGTCATTGTCATCACGCATTGCTGCCGCATCTTCCCGTGGGCGATCACCCATCGCGCCGCCCTTAGCCTGTGCCCCGAGGGGGGTGGAGTGAAACCAGAACCTCAGGTGGCCTGTCGGTGTGGTCCGGCCAGGGCATCGGTCGG
>NW_010265734.1:0-4586 GCF_000690775.1 Eurypyga helias
AAACTTGCTGAGGGTGCACTCGATTTAACTGTCCATGTCGCTGATGTTAAACAGCACAGGTCTCAACACCGACCCCTGAAGCACACCGCTCGTTACTGGTTTCCACTCAGACTTTGAGCCATTGACCACCACTCTCTGAGTGCGGCCATCCAGCCAGTTCCTTATCCATCGAGCAGTCCATCCATCAAATCCATGTCTCTCCAGTTTCGAGACAAGGATGTCATGCGGGACAGTGTCGAAGGCTTTGCACAAGTCCAGGTAGATGACATCTGTTGCCTGTCCTCTATCCACCAAGGTCGTGACCCCATTGTAGAAGGCCACCATGTTCATCAGGCACGATCTGCCCTTGGTGAAGCCATGCTGGCAGTCACCAATCACCTCCTCATTTCCCGTGTGCCTTTGTTTGGTTTCTAGGAGGATCTGCTCCATGAATCTTGCCAGGCACAGAGGTGAGACTGACTATGTCTATACTGTTTTGCTTATAAGCTCTGCTGTCTCTCACTTGGAAAACAGTTTTTCCCTTCAGGTTCAGCTGTGCTTCTGCTACCTCCAGCAATTTATAGTTATACTAATTCACATTATTGGTAATACCAGCCTCAAAAAGTGCTGAACTGTGAAGTCAAGTACTGAATGGATCACTGCATGGGATCAGAAGGGTTGTCTGTAATTTTGTTCTTCACTGGATGTCATAACCTGGTGACGCTGACAGTATGGACTCTGGTGAAAAGCTATCTACTGGCGAAGGGGTGCAGGTCCCCTTGTAGCAGGAGAGCCACGGCGGTTGGAGCCAGCTGAAAAGCTAGCTTTTTGGGTTACAGGTCCCTCCCTGGAAACCAATTTGAGGAACATCACATACATGCAGTTTGTTAGCTTGGTGAAATCCTTCTGAATGAAGTGGCAGTTAAAGGATTTTTAAAGCAATTCTGGGGAAGAATGTACTTGTTGTACACAGTAGCAGGGACATACCATGTCCTCTAGCTATTAAAATTTAAAGTCCAAGAGTGTGCCCTTGAAACCAGTGTGCTGATTTCAGCGAGAGCAGGACCTCTCACCATCACCATGTCACCAGGTCCAACCACTGCCTGGAGCTGCAGAGTTGGAGCCACAGGCTCTGTGTCCTGAAAAATTGTCCAAGGATCACCCAAACCCACAAAACATGCAAACCCACAGTGTACAAAAAAAGAAATAACCCAACTCCCCCAGCAGACCACCTTTTCTACTGAAGAAGCTGCTCTGGCTTGTCCTCTGCTTCCATGCTGAGAGGAAATGCTCCCTCTCACACTGTCTCTTTGTCTTCCAGGTTTGTCAGCTCTCTCACTCTTTGGGGCTGTCTGTCTCCTTGTGCGATACACAACTGCTGTCCTTTCCTCCAGGCTGCTGGCTGGGGAGATAAGACGGCCTGCACGAAAGGAACCCAGCCACTTTTAAACCGGGGTGCCTTTGGCTCACTTCTTTGTGGCACTGTTTTACCCCTCCTTAGTTTTCTAAAATCTTCTGTACCCTGTGATGTGACTCTGAGTAATCAGACTGACAGCAAGGCACAGCTGGATAGGGAAGCTGAGTTGCACATCTAGTACACCAAAAAATAATACTGGCATCACCCCAGTCTGCAGCAATGACTAGATGGTGATTTCCTTTAAACATGGATACATTACAGTGTGGATACTCTGTGTGTGTACAGATCATCAGAAAAGGCAGATGATGGTGAATGTGAGGGTTTTTTCTTTTGTTTTTTTTTTTTTTTTTTTCTCTGAGTGACAGATCCATCCAATGATAAGACCCCAGAGGAAGCTGATTCTGCAGTGGAGGGTACCCGCTCTGCTGTTAACATTTGAATGTACGAGTGCCAATGTGTTTATACTCCACGGTGCCATGTAGCACACATAGGAGAGCTCATTGCTTAGTTTACCTACTGGGAGCGGTACAGTTTGGTATTGTGGTGTCCTGCCTTAGCACTGCTATGAAGCAGGGGTTACTATTTTGAGAAAAATGAAATTTTAGTGCAGTCAGATTGCGGTTGATTAGCACGTGAACATTTTCTATGAGGCAGGAGTATCCAGTAGCTCATGGGGCCTCTGAAAGCTCATGCAAGGGAAGGACTGTAAAACATTTTCTTTTTTTCTTCTTATTGGGGGGGGGGGGATGTGTGTGTGTTTAAAATTGCATATGTGCCTTTTCCAGTGTTTGCAACTCTTTTCTGAATCTGGAAAACTGCTTAGGAAGCACATTCCTTCACAGAGCCTGCAACCTTTCAGAGGGCGAGCTCAGGGCAAACTTTTATCAGCTGAGGGCTGCAGTGGCTGCACTTAGTGCAGACATGCAGACATTTCATGTGGATCTTCCCAGGCCTGAGGGTTTGCTTTTCTTATAGAAACATTGGCCCCAATCTCTTCCCTTTTCAGATAAAACAAGTGGGCTAACCATACACCGAATTAGCTCAATGGAGGGCTTGGAGCAGAGGGTAGATAATTTTCTTAAAAGACATGGTCGTGAATCAGTGAATGTTGAGTGTCATCTTTTCCTCTGACACCTACTTTATCGGGCGAGGATAGAGAGTTTTGCATACTGTGTGTGGGAAATGGAGTAGAAAGTTTTATAGCAAGAGCGCTGAGAAGTCCATTTCCTCAGCATTAAATGAGCAGCAGGGTGCTCTTATGCCTCCTAGCTGGCCTCTGGTAGAAGCAAAGTATTAACACTTCAGAGCAAAGGAGGAATATCAGTGTCCCAGTGTCATGGTATGCGTGATAGAGAGCCCTGTCAGGAACATTTGCTAGTAGAAATCCAGATAATGAGATGGGAGATGCTGCGTTTCCCACTACTCCAGAAGAGCAGGAGCCTGTTGACCTTGAGAGGGAGGCTGACAGGTTAGTTAACTCTCCTTGGTCCTTGAGCAGCGGGTTAAGAGCTGGCGATCAGTGGCTTCGAGGGACTGGCTTTTATCACTGGTACTTGGGGTTGTGCTAAGGACATGTTCGTGACCAGAGCATTAGGGGTTAATAGGGCACCGAGAGATGTTTTAATATATGGTTAATTAGTTATCATGCAGGCTGATGGATTGCCTATCTATTAAATCTTCTGTTGATGGAGTTATAAAACATATTACTCATCTGTAAAATGGTTATAATAGCTATAAATCTTTTAAGAAACCTTATAACTCCTTTATGAACCTATTATTTAGAGTAAAGCGGGATTGGCTGTCATCTTCCTGCCCTGTGTTTTTAAATCACACGTATGATGACAGCACCTCATGTCAGCATGCATGCTGTACTGAGCAACTGAACAGAAGGGATCCTACATGTTTCATCGTGGCTGCTTGTTTTCCTCTCCAAGTTTTGGTCTTTCTCATTGTGGAAATCATCGCAGTGCCTTTAAAGATGCTCCACAGGGTCTGTTGCAAACCCCCCTGTAGTGATTGGAGCTGACTGGAACGCTGCCGTTCGCTGTGTTTGTGGGAAGCTCTGCATTTTGGGCTGTCACATGGCTGTGAGAACTGAACGGTCACTGCCAAATGCCAAGTAGTCTTTTCCAATGGAAGCCGGTGGGGTTCTCAGCTACTTACAAGGAACAACGGAAGCTCTTGGCCAACATTGTTGTGCTTCCATCAAGTTGTGGGTAGCGCTGTTTAACCTGGTGGTACTTTGGAGTATTTGTAGGGTTGTGCTCACTTATGCCTCATTGTGACACTGAGGGATGGTTCAAGGACTGTGAAAAGTTGGGAGTGAAATATGTTCCCAAATCCTGTTTTTCACAGTAAACCCTCCTCTGTCTGAAAGGGCGAGGGTTATGCCAGCTTTGGGATACCCCACCATTTCCCTGCTTTTGGAAAGACACAGTGGAGGCCTTGCAAGCCCTTTTTGCCTCACTTGGAAGCTGTGTGGCGAGGTTGGTGGTGCCATTCAGGCTATTTTTATGGCCACAGTTTCTGGCACAATTTAGTGCTTTGTTCATGCACCGGGTCCCACCAGAAAGCAGCACTGCAGCTTGGCTGGGGGAAGAAAGCAGAGGGAGTGCTGGGGAAACTTACCCAGGACTTCTTTTTTCTTTTTTTTTTTCCCCTGATGCACCTGGAAACATGCCATCCAGCCCTACCGCTGCTGCTGGGACGAGACTGCCAGGGCATTTTTTTTAAATGAAAGTTTCAAACGCTTTCCTCCCACTCCTTTACTTTTTGTATTAGTCTCTTGGAAATTGGAAATTGAAATGTTTCCTCTCTCGGGTTTTCTTTTTCTTTTTTTTCCTCTTTTTCTTTTCTCCCTTATATTGTGTGAGCATGTCATGACTGCTTTTTTAAGGCAGCCTGTAAGTTCATGAAAAGAAACAAGCAAAGAAACAAACTGTACTGTATCGAGATGGGGAGGATGTTAATACACTTTGCAGAAAGGCTCTGCAGACTTCAGACACAGACAGGAAAGCAAGGACACTATAGGTAATATTAGCATGGACTGCATCCCATAAATACCTTTGTGCTGCTGCAGCACAGATGGGCGTTGCCAATAGAATCACAGAATGGTTTAGGTTGGAAGGGACCTTAAAGACCATCTAGTTCCACCCCCCCTGCCATGGGCAGGGACACCTTCCACCAGACC
>NW_010265735.1:0-13518 GCF_000690775.1 Eurypyga helias
TATGATTCTATGATTCTATGACCTTTTTCCACTGAGCAGGCTATAATAGAATGTAGTATTCTCACAATGTTACTACACTTCCGGATCGCTATCATATATAGCACTTTTTAAGATCATCTAGAATGTTGCACAAACTGAAAAATGTAATCCCAGGCTTATGAATTGTTCCAGTTTTATATTATATATTGAAAGCTGGCAGAAACATTTCCTAATTTAGAATCTGTTTTTGTTTGAGTCCATAATTTAACTTTCTCTGAAGAATAACTTGTGTTTCAGTCTGTCAGATTTATGTACAGAAGTTACTTTTGCTAAGCAAGAAGGGTGGTCCAGTCTTACTTCTTTTATGGAAATCTAAACAACTTTAAACTTGAAGAGCTTAAAGAGAATTGAGACTTGCGGGTTTTTGAGATTTGGGAGTAGCAATACATAAACACTTCAGTTCCCATGAATGAGACAATTCTTATGAGCACTTTACAGTTGCCTCAGAATTTCCTACACTTTCAGCTCTCACTCATCGATCCTTACAGTTCTAGAAATTAACTGAAAAAGTGCACGGATGGAGAGATTAAACAACATGGAGTCTTCAGAGAAGAAAAGTAAAAATATGAGAGGAAAGAAAAGAATGGAAGGGGAAAAGCATATGAAGAGGATAAATGGATGAAGCAGGAAAATAGAGGAAGCATCAAGATGCTGATGAGATTCTCTAGTTTACAATCAGCACTACTCAGTGCTGAAAGAATTGCATTTTTTTTTTATATTTTAATAATTAATCTCTATTTGGCTAGGGCTTGCCTTGATTAAACAGAAAGATCAAGTATTACCCACTGTTCATGAAAAACACTTGCTTCTTCATCCACCCACTTCTGCCTCACCTATTTCAGCACAGAAGTGATTTCCAGTACTTTTTCCTATAGTTCTTAGCATGTTCGGAATCCAATCTCACTTATGCTTCCCCTGAATCACTGTCATCTAAATAATATACACAAAAAAAGTTAAAAGATTTTAAAAGTTTCATGTAACTTAAGTACCAAAGCCCATGAAATCTTCATCTCAGAGAGTATAAATCAGATGCGTAAGACGAGTGCATTGGAATTCAGTACAGTATGTTGTTTAATATAGTTAATTCTGCAGATGATACACTTTAAAATTCAACATAACCTAATAAAAAAAATGTGGTGCCAGAAATTTTCAAAGATTACCCCTGAGAGTCTCAAAAAAACCTATAAATGCATCTAGAAAACAAATTAATTGATTGTGTCACCTTTGGTAAACATTGTGTTCTGCTGTCTGTGTTCACAATTCTTTCAGATGCTTTTAGCTGTTTATAAGGTAGCTGTAAAGTGTTACAAGTAGATGGGAAAAAAACCCACGTTCAACAATTGTAGGCAAAATCATCAAAACAATATACTAAACTCCCACTCCTAATACCACAGTACAATTTGTAGCTACCATATGTTGCAAGAGTTGACTTCTTTAAGTACTCATCACAGGTTCTGGCAATTACAGAGACTATTAACCTCTGTCTTCTTTAAATTGCTCAAACAGATACCATGATCTACATATTTCTGTTCTCAGGAGGAATAGACCATTTTTTGAATCTGTCATTCATTATTAAACTGTCTTTGCAGAACAACATTTAACTACTGCTAAAAAACAATGTCTCTAATATCAAAAATGGGCCTGTAACCCAGATTCATTAATAATACATCATACATTTTCTTACAGAACCACTTATAATAATTTTTCTCTTATGGATTTTTGTATTAATAATTTATACCAGACCTTAACATTTATGATTTCAGTTTGATGGTATCTGTCTATCCAATACACTATATTTATTTCATTATAAAGCATGATCTGTATTGTTCATTGTTTATGAGCAAATTAATAGACCAGTAATTACAATTTCTCAAAGTCACACAGTGCATCTATTGACCAGCAGAGACTGGTTTGGAAACCTTCTAGGTTCTGCTCATTTTAAACACATGGCAGTAGTTATCTTTTAAGTAATTCATCATTAACTTGTGAAATTTTTATGAATAAGATCCTTAAAATGAGTAAAGGCTTAGAGTTCTGACTTCAAAATCCATAATTTAACATTCATGGAAATGTGGGGTTTTTTTGCTCTTTTTCAAGATTGGCTTATTTTCAATAACAACAACTAGAGAGAAAGTAGATTTTGAAAAATTTAGTTTCAAATGCTTAAATATATCTGAGTAGAAACACCTGTAACAGACGATATGCGGGAGAAAGGACAGAGTTTATTCATGTTCTTGCATCTGGGAAAAAAAGGAGAAAAGATAAGAATACAGTAAGGATAAAGAGTTGGGCTGAGATTCAGCAAAAAGAAAGGAAATTCTGAAAATTATGAGCAATGGGAAAGACTCAGTTGCAAACAAGAAACTAAATTATACCTACAAGAATGATAAAACACAGACATAAATGAACTGTAAAAGAGTGGGAAATTGTTAATATAGACAATCTGATGGTTGTGTCAAAATGATGGCTCCGGGGTGATGATTTTTTCATCAAATGTAACTTCAATACGTGAAAAGGTGTTAAGGACTTAAGTAAATAAATAGCTGGATTAAAGGATGGAGGAAATAAAACCGGGAAAAAATTTAATATCAAACCAAGTGATACCACATGTTAACAGTGTGCTTTCAATACAGTATCTAATTTGATTTTCTATTTTCAGGAAAAAAAAAGTTAAACCGATAAACGAAAATAAGCAGACATGCCTTAATTAGGCGCACTCATCCCAGTGTAATGAGGAGAATGAGACCACACAGTTTACAGTTCTATAGATCTGACACTTCGCCAAGAAACCAAGTCTCAGAACAGAAAGTGGAAAACATAATCCTGCCTCTGTCTGGCTACCCTGGAGTACTTCAGAAGCCCTGCAAACTGAAGATGATTTTCCTATTGCTACATGGGGAGTTGGTATGCTTTCCACCCACTTGATAAATATGTTAGTCAGGCACGTTTTTCTTCTCCAGTAGGACTGGGTTATTTGTAGCATTTTCCCCTCATTACTGGAATATTCTCCAGTATTTATTTCGTGAATACTGAAGTAAAATTCTTCATATGGAATAGGGGAATCATTCTGCACTTGTGTTTGTTAGGACTGGAAATGCCATTTCAAGTATGTGCTGTAACATTTACAGCACAATCAAGATTTATTAAAACTACTCCACAGAGCACTATTGTAAAGAATTTATGAACTGTAAAACTGCTATAAAGGTCACTAGAGATGCAAAAGTTTAATTTGGAGTATCATGTTATGGTGTAGTACTGCTAAACTTAATGCTTGTTTAAACAAATGGCTTGAGGATATTTGTCTCAGAATGTGGGGTTTATTAACTTCAGTAAAACAACTTCATATTATCTTTTTTTTTTCTGCTTGGCTTTGATTTTTAAAGGCTGGTTCACCTTTTAATGTCCACTAATCCAATACTTTTCTTCTATGAACATGAGCGTAAAGAAGGACAAGAATTTTTTTTTATTTCGCGCTGTAATAGTAGTGTGTGTAGTTTTATTGCTTATCATTGTTTTGAGGTTTAGCATTGCATTTCATGACATTTTTTTTCTTTAATCAACAGCTGCCAAAATTTAGAAAACATTTAACTTTCATCTGGAAAAAGGAAAAATTTCATACTTAGTAAGGTCACAAAAATTTAGTTAAAAGATAAATATATGTTTGTGAATAATAATTTAGAAATGCATATGAATTCCATTGGATTAAGAGAAAATTGATTTGCTGAAAATTAATATTAATTTACACAAGTTTCAAAGGCAAAATTTCTCTTTCATCCATCACATTCCATACCACTGCCATAGCCCGTGACTGAGTCAGTCATCACATCACATGGTTCAATCTTTGTGAACCCGCAGAGCTCAATTTAAGTCCATAGTGAGCAGTATAAGACCAGTATTCAGACTTAAGTTCTTGCAAATCTCCAACACTCTAGAGAAACTCCTTGCTCATATACTTAAAGGCAGAGAATGCCTCTAAATGACCAGGAAACTGCACATGCCAAAAAAAAAAAAAAAAAAAGAAAATGTGTAAATGTGAAATATTTATTATTTGCCAGCAATAATTGTTTCCTGTTAAAATTGGCAAAGGCGATTAATTGCTTTCTCTTATTTTATTGAGGATTTAGGAAGTGAACAGAAAGAAGCTCTAACTGGTAATCCTACCTCCCCTAACAAATAAATAGAATTGGTCCCTATAAAAGAAGAGTTATGAAAGTAAGTGATTTCATGTAGCTTCATAAAAAGGCATAAAATTATTTGCATGTCAATAGCGTCAGACTGTATTTAAAGGTATTTGAGACAGTTTGTCCTTCAGCATATGGTTATACAACACAGAGGCCCATATGTTAGAATCACACTCATTTACAAAAATGACAGCAACAAGCAATAACATAACAAATAAGATGTGTGTCTTTTAGAAAATTGAAGAAAACATTTTGAGCTCATATTTCCATGGAATTAGCACAGATTCTATTGTGGCCTTTATCCAGCAGATGAATGAAGGTTAGATTTCTAGTTTTCTTTAAGATGAAAATATTGTTTCTATGTTATGCCTGAGGCATATGGAAAAAAATTCTCCAGACTGAAGGGTGTTAAGGAGCAGACATTTTAAAAAAAGAATAATAGAAGTTGTTAATATTTTCTGATGTCAAAGGAAAAGTGTAAATATTCACTACCTATTTCTTGGAATACATGCCTTATCAAGCAGATCCTTTGCCAAAAGGTTCTCCTATAGCTTATACAAATTTAGCTGCTTGGAATAGCAGAAAAAGCAGCTGCTTCACAGTAATGAGCTTGCTACTGGAACACATAGCTAGGAGAGAGCTTCTCTGAGATGCTCAGAAAGAGCAAAACTGAATCAGACAGGACATCCTAGCTCTGGTGAGTGAGGAGGAAGAAGACAACACAGGCTTGTAAAGCAGGGGTGGGAAAAGGATATGAAAAAGAGTGTTGCCCATGATAGTCACACCGTGGCTACTAGAATGGACCTAGGCCTGTGGTCAGTCTTGTTTAGTGTTTAATTGCAGGAAATCTAGTAATCTAAAATGCTCATAGGAAGATAAATATCACATTTACACCAGAAAAAGACAGGGGTTTAACCTTATCAAAATACTGTTAATTTTAAAAATAGAAGAGACAGCAGCTTGTGTTATCTACCACTGATTCTCTACCAATGTGAAGCTCTGAAGTTCGACGTGTTTCCCCTCACTTTCAGTACAACACATTGCCTATGGTCATCAACGTATTTCTTCAAGTGTTAAATTAACAAACCTGCTCCAGAAGCTGTCCGTGAGGAATGTTCCTGCGTGTTCATTTTTAGCACAAGACAACATTCACCCTGCAGACTCAGCAGTCTGCCTAGGTCAGATTGGTTCTGGGTTTGACAGAGACCGTGTTCGAAATAAGTGTATTTACTACAAGCAAGAAGATTTGTTTGTTTGAGTCTTTTATCTGGACTTAGCAAGTACAAATAAATAAGCATGTACTAGCATGAAATATTTAATCAGAGCCATAGGAAAAAGTAATTTCCTGAGGTCTCTGAGCAGATATTTTCACATATATTCTGCCAACCCTTTGATAAAACTTCCATTTAAATTACAAGTTTCCCAAGGAAGCTATTTATGTTTTTGAACAGTATTTTATATTTCAAGGAGAAAAATAAGTTTGTGTTTGCTTCTGAAGTACATACTAAATTCTGTACATTAGGATGGTAATTTTTAACTAAAAGACCGCATGCATACATTTCTGTTACCTGCTGAAAAACACTGCTTCACCCATCAGCACACCGACACACATGCCTTTGCAATACACATATGATTTTTGTGCTGCTTTGCTGTGATACTTGTTCTATATGACTAGGCATAAGTATCTGTTAGACTCACCACAAACGCAATATAGAAGTAAATATTAACATTTAAGCTATTTGCCCAAGGAAGATGTGCATTTTTGCAAATAAGGAAGCAGTACTTACAATGCAGCACCAAGTCAAGTCATGCATTAAACATCTTTAATAGTATTGTGCAAGTGGCATAGCATTGGATTTTATCACACAGTTTCACAGAAATGTGCAGGGGGTACACAGTAAGTAGTTTACAGTGAAGCTGTGATGCAGGCGAAGCACAGGCCTATGAAGTGTTCTGTAGTTAAAAGGGACAAGGCCAAATGAGGCTGATGATTCATGGGGACAATCCATGGAGATAAGATTCTTTATGTAGGAACCTCTTTTCTACGAGACCTACCAAGATCTTGTGGTACAGAATGGAAAGATTCTCAGGATTTAACAGTGTCCATTGATAGGGTCAGAACAAATTTGAAGGCAGAGTCCAAAATTCACAGTATGCTAAGACAGTAACTGAGTAGGATGATAAAGAAGCACAAAATAAAGAAGTAGAACAGCATTAATTAATAAAAATAGTTTGCCAGGAGGAGTCTAAGATTAGCTAAGGGCAGGAGATTGAGAAGGAGAAGAATGCAAAAGAGGCTACAGAGCTTTGAGGAAACTGAGATTGTTAATGGCAGTATCAGTGTTTATAGGTACCGCAGGAAGCCAGCACAAAGAGACTGAAGGGCATTAGTGGTGCAGAAGCTAAGGCTACAGACCCAATTGCACTCAAAAAGGTCACTGTTGAGGACAGAAAGACAGGCCAACGCTGGATGTAAGACAGAGATCTTCAATGGTTCTTGGAAAATTACTGCCCCGTATGAAGTGCTGCGATGGTGAAGAAGTTGAAACGGATGCTGGTAAAAACTAAAAAGGAACAATGATCAGAAGAGAAGCACTGGTACACTTAAAACTCCTGTACTTTTCTATCTTCAGTAATGATGATGGACAGAAACCAACAAAATCAAGAACCACAGGAAGAGCTTAAGGGGGATAATTATTTATAGTTTTTCATACCCCAAGAAGAAAAGTGTAGCCAAAGAAATTATTAGAAATTGGGTTTAAAAGAAAATGGGAGGTACTATTCACGTAGCAAATGATACATTACAGATCTTTCTGATCTCCACAGGAAATTATGGAGGCCTGAAACATAAGCAGGTTCAGGACATGTTCAGACACATTTACAGAAGAAAGGTTTTTCCAGGTCTGTTAGATACAGAAATATAAATTACAGCTCTAGACCCCAGATTCAAAAGAACTGGCACAGTACTTGAGGGAAATTTTGCCATGTTTCTGTATTGTCATATGTTCTCCAGTATCAGCTTATAGTCACTATGAGAAACAAGACACTGAGTGATGGATTTATGCTTTCCCTCTATCTCTCTTCTCTCTCATGTGCCAACACGAACACACACATACACACACAAAAAGCAAGAGTTTTGAACCCATAAGAGAAGATTAATATCCAGAAGAATACTGATTTACCTGTGTCCCATTCATAATTAGATTATGCACCATATAAAGTGATAATTATCAAACATTCAGTTCACATGGTTAACAAAAATATTTTTATTTTAAGAATGCAATTACTGCTGAAGTTTTCCAAAGTGCAGAATCTCAGATGCTGAACCTTGCTGGATTTGTCACGGACACTCCACTCTAAGAATAGGAGAATGATAATACTCTATTCCAGGAAAAGTAAATACGTGCTGCCTCAAATACGCAGGACCTAAAACCAGGCCAGCAGAGATCAAAAATGCACTTAGCTTTGTAAATGAGCTCTTCATTTAGTCATTCGCGCTGAGGTACCATGTAAGTTACAAAGAAGTTCAACGACTTTAAGCTACTAATTTATGTGTAAGATCACAGAAATTGTCAGGAAATCATAAGAATACCTTGGCAAACACATTCAGAGTGAAAATATAGTGAAATAGCATAGAAAGAGTATTTGAAGCATTATAGAATCCTGTATCTATTCTATTTTAATTGTTCCAAATGTGACTTCCTTAAGAAGGAAGAATGGAGTTAATGAGAATCAAGGAGAAAAGATGATGAGATGCAGCCCAATAGGTAAAATCAAAGGAACTGAAGGCAGCAAAAGTCTCTGGCTACTGATAAATCAACTTTTATGAATGGAAATTAAAACCAATTTCTATTTTAGTGCAAGAAATAGTCCCTCCTTAAAATCATGGTTCCACATGCACTTAAACTGAACTGAGATTAAGGTGCATATATATGTGCACGTACATGTTATGTATATACACACAAAAGGGGAGCAGGGCAGGGGTTGTGTATATATATATTTACATATTAGTCTTTTCCCAGAAAGAACCATTTTTCAGTTCAATGCCCTCTACTGAACACTTCTTTTTTCTTTCTATTAATGGAAGTTACTGGAATGTAAAGCAAAGATCATCCCTGAAAAAAATCTCTAAACGGTCTCAGCTAATTGCTGATGGAAGAAAGCTGTGGGTTAAAGAATAGCATGGGAAGATGGAGCGAATCCATGGTCCATGTCAGAACACAGTTCCGTAAATAACTGTCTAGAGGAAAGATAAACTTTGGTCAGCATTATGGCAGCTTTTTATTTTTTAGAACAAAACTATGTTGAGCATGTGTAAATAGCAGGCCACTCATAGGCTTTCGTTTCAACTTCTACTATAGCTGTGAAATTAGGTGTGAAAAAGGACATTATTCTGTCTCAATTTTTATTTTTTGTGCCACATTATTTTTTATCCCAGGATACCATTGGCCTTCTTCGCCACAAGTGCACATTTCTAGCTCATGTTCAACTTACTGTCCCCCAGGACTCCCAGGTCTCTCTCTGCAGAGCTGCTTCCCAGCAGGTCAACCCCCAACCTTCAGTGACGCATGGGGTTATTCCTCCCCGGGCGCAGGACCCTATACTTGCCCTTGTGGAACTTCATTAGGTTCCACTTCAACCAACTCTCCAGCCTGTCCAGATCTCACACTGCCTTCTGGTGTAAAAAATAGAAACTCTGAGGCAATAAATGAACCAAGGTATTTAAGGATTTGGTATTTGGGTCAGGGATTCTGACCCAAAGAAATAGAATCCCACTGACTTCAATTTTTATTTGAGTAGGATCCAAATTCATTCTTGAGCTGATCACTATAGATCTTAGGCATGCTCTCATCACTTACCTAACTATGCACAAAGAGAGAGACATAGATAATGAGGAGGGACCAATTCTTTTTTATCGAGCTACGCAACAATAGTAGACTGAGGTTATATTACAACTATTTTATATACTGTAAAATAAATGAAGAAAATTCACATAAAACGAAATACTCAGCATAAGCAGAACCAGGTGGCAACTTTTCCTTTTTGGTTGATTTGGGTTTTTTTTGTTTTCATAGTGAGAGTTTTCCCAAACTGATAACTTTATAGTCCTAATTTTGTGCTTGGAGAGACGGCAACATTTTTATCATAGTAATAATAATGAATTTCAACCATCACAAATGTTAGTATATGTTTCAGAGTTCGGCCATGGGTGAGACAAAGATGGAAGGCAAGACTCCTAAAATTTTCTCAGAGGTGTTGAAATAAGAAACAGAAAGAAAAATGCAGAAAGTTGGAGAATGTCACTGCAAACATCCCTAATTTTTTTTTTTTTTAATTGGCATGATTCAGACCATAGAGACGGAGACAGCAATGCCTCAAGTATTGTGCAAAGACGAGAAGCATTTATTTTATTTATTTATGCATTCCCCCCTTCAATTTCCCATTCTAGAATTTGTTTAGCTGAAGACCATAAAATCTATTGTTTTCTTACAAGCACAAGAGCAAAAAAACTTATTTTCTTAGAAGCTTTTTCGAGCAAATATAGGCACAGAGTTGCGCTGAAACATACAAATCTTAAGTATTAATATTGATGGACCTAGAATACCATATAATTTTATCATATAGCTGAGAGTCAGAAATTGCAGTTCTTAGAGAAATAAGACTCCTATTGACATCCATAGAGTTTTGCTTGAGGTCATAATGCAAAATCATACTCTAAATCACAGTGCAGCTGTCAGACTAAGCCAAAAACACTTTCAACACATCACTTCTTGCACACTATATTTCAAAAACAGTGGGTCTCACCCATCTGCTGTTTAGTGATTTTTTTTTTTAATAAATGCAAACATAACTGATTGAGACATCTGTCCTTCCACCTCCAGAATCAAATAACATGGGATATGAATATGCCATAATATTTAATGAGTTTTCTTAATTACCTTATTTTATTTCATAGACAGTGTTTGTAACCTCTCCAGCTAAAATAGTGCAAGAAACTTATTTCAAAAATAATCATCTCGTAGAAAGGTTTAAATGTATAAAAATGTATAAGTTGTAGTTCTGCTTTCTTCTTTTTGCATATCTTTTTAGTATATCTTTTTAGTGTGCTTTTGTCTTGAAAGTATAATTGAAGAAGAAAGTGAAAGTACAACTAGATTAGACTAAGCATTAGGAACAATATCAAAAATAAGAAGAGATGACATCGAACAACATTCATCATAACATTTATTAATACAGCCCAAGCACTTACAGAGCATTATATTAGGTTCTACAATGACATACTAGGCCACAAATAATTTGCAGATATTGTGAATTATAAGCTAGATAGAGAGAGAAACTTGTAAGCAAAGGCTTAAAGAGCAGACAAGTCTACCAGATGTGAAAAGAGAGCAGTCCAACAGAGTGTCAATGTAGAAAAAAGATCAGTTCTGAGCTGAGAGAGCTGGGAGGGAAAACTGAGGAGATATCATCTCTGCCACACAGACAGTGAAAGGACAGGAAGGAATAAGTGTTAGTGAAAGATGCTAAACAGGAACCAATAAATCTGGGGCATTTTGATAAACCAAGCGCATAGGGAGTTCTTTTTTTTTTTTTTTTCTTAATGTACATAGCAGTCCTGAAGATACAGTTAACTACTTATGAGAAGCCTCTTTGTAACCAAAAATAATGGATATCCTGATGCTTAAGTAACTGTCTCATGCTATGGAGGCAATTAGGCATGTTAGTAAAATTCTTAAAACTGGGGCTTTATCTGTGCAGAGAAAATCATATCTGTAATGAAAAAAAAAAAAGATGACAAAATAGTGTTATATACTTATATTTAAGCCTACTGAAGCTCAAAAAGAACTAGGGACTTCTCTGAAATTCACCATGAGAATCAGGGATCATCTACAAAATAACTCTCAGCCACTCCCTGTACCTCTGTTTAGCAAAGGAAATGGCATAAGAAGACAATTTCTTCTAAAAAAGAGGATTAAACAAAAAGATTGCCCACACACAATAAAGTACACATGCTGCAGTATTTACAGTGTTTTCTACTATATTTGATATACGGATTAATTAAAATTATTTTCAACTCTCTTCTGTTGCGCATGTTAATGAATTAATCAGAATAGTTCATAAGATTTTAATTAAATAGGCTTAAATGTCAAGTTTTTAAATAGGGAAATCAGATGTTTTCATAAATTAATAATTTTGTTAATTTTGTATGCATGTAAATGGGACAATTAGGATATTTTAAGATAACTGAGTTTAAAATTAAAAGCTACGTGAAAGTCTCCTTAGACGTCTTTAATAACCTGATGTAGTTATGAATAATTGCTGTTGACACAGGATTTACACATGTCCTTACACTGTGTTATTTTTTCAAATGCAAACAAGACACCTGCTGAGTATTAGCTTCAGGAGGCATGTCAAATATAAATCGGCAAGTAATTATCCCTACCATACATGTGGAACTTAACTCGTCTTTAAAATAGTCTTTCTAGGCATTTTTTATACATAAGATGGAGAATAAAGACGAGATATTCATGTTATACATACAGAAGAAAACACTCCCTTTCAAGAAGGATTTTTTTCCTGATAATTTACTTTGAACAGGCTGATCCATACATCTTTAAAGAATTTTCTTTATTTCAAATTATGTAGACATACAGATTATTTCACCACACAGCTTCCAAATATTTCTGCTCTGTTAATATTATAGCATGGGTTTAATTTCTTCCTTTTCAGAAACTGAATTTAACCCTTTAATATTCTAGAGAATTATTTAAAGTAAAATAAGGACAGACACACTGGTGAGTATTTGGAGAGAGAGAGCATGGACAGACTTGAAGGAAGAACATGGGAGCAACAAGTTGTCCAAGAAAAGAGAATAAATATTTGCTGTAAAATTAACTTTGTATATGGCAAAAAGGGGGAAGTATATGTATAAGAATTAAAAGCTTTAGAACTCTAACAGTGTGCAAAATTAAACACACTCTTAGCACTCCTGCAAGATCTGGATCTTAGTCAGTACTCTGCTCTTACTTTGCCTTGCCAACAGAGTGGAAATTAGGCTGTGAATTTGAAACCCTCCAAGACGATTTTCTGTCTGAATTCTCCAGCCACTTCGAAATTCTGTGGAAAACACAGGGCAACTGTCACCTAGCAGCACAGATATATATCCAGCTCCTACTGTGTTTGTAGGGATGCTATCTTATTCAGAGGTGTTAGATTTTCCCAGAGAATTTACTGGCAATGATTTCATCTGAAACTGAATTTTTCAAACAGAAATTTTCTGGATTCCATGCAGTTTGCTTAAGCCCTCGCTACAAATGTAGAGAGTAAGGAACGCAAGAGATAACAAAGTTACCTTCAAACATGTTAGTCTTGACCCTGGAGCTGGATAATTAATCAGTCATCTCCAGATAGTCAAGGTTATTAGCTTAATAACAGCAGTGTTTTGGATGAAGTTGATGACTTTTTAGGCTGACAGAACGCATTGTCTTTTTCCTGCATGCAGACCCTGTCGTGACGCAAGTGTGGTTAATGTAGTG
The DNA here is from genome assembly GCF_000690775.1 of Eurypyga helias. Lineage (NCBI taxonomy): Eukaryota > Metazoa > Chordata > Aves > Eurypygiformes > Eurypygidae > Eurypyga > Eurypyga helias. The sequence goes on from NW_010265735.1 coordinate 12,758, forward strand.
ACAACTGCCCTACCACTGGCATAATTATATGATGTGCTAAATTGAATCCTCTCATTAATGAAATGCTGCTAATATCAAATTTGAACTTCATACATTTTGCAGTTAGGATAATAATTGCTGTCTGATCAGTTTTATCAGGTAGAAAAGCTACACTGTTTTTGTTATTTGAGGGAGGAAGAATTAATTCACAGATAAAATGTTAGGCAATAAATACCTTGTATGCTCCGACCTGAGTCCATAAGAGTGCTTCATAGGGGTTTGGCCCGAACCCAACACTGATTGTATTAACACTCTAAGCAAAGCTTTACAATTTTCAGGATAAAAAGATTTTTGTTGTTTTCTATTTTATATTTTACTTAACACACCAATTGGAAAGTACCTGCAATGGATAAAACCCAGCCCACCAAATATACAAGATTGGAGCCCCACCCCTCAAAAAAAGATCACATTAAATTTTCTAAGTAAAACCTAAAGATACAGTTACTGAAACAAAGTTATCCACGGACTTTGTAGGTTCAGGCACACCAGTCAGTGGTAAGTATTAATAGTACAAAGAGTAATGGAGAGGGATTAAAACTGATATTCCACCTTCGACCATACCCCCGGAGTCAAGGAAGGCAAAGGCAGGGACTGGGAGACTGGAGAGCCACCCATGGTCATTGAGGATGAGGTTTGGGAACACCTGAGGAATCTGAAGGTGCACAAGCCTACGGGATCTGATGGAATACATCCACGGCTGCAGAAACAACTGGTGAATGGGG